>NC_072043.1:8010957-8274108 GCF_027791375.1 Indicator indicator
GGGGGATTACACTCTGTAGATATTGATACACAGAAATACTTTTAACATATTGGATTATACAATAGTGTATCTTAAGAGTTCACAGACCCAGTAAATATCTCTGTTAGCCTACAAATTATCTTACCTCACAGAGAGACACTTTTTTTACCCTCTACATAGATATTTTCTCTATATTAATCTGCATTAGTATATAAAAATTAATTATATTATATATTTGTAGACAAATACCCTAGAAATACCTATTCTATATATTAATACAGGAAATTCATGTATATTCATAGATTACAGATATTAAATATAATACATATTTATATAAAAATATAAATAAAATTATATTAAATATCATATTTTTGTAGGCAAATACCCTTTAAATCCATTTTTACATACAATAAATTACCTTTATTATTGATCATACCCTCTTAATTTTCCTTACAAAGGTATATTAATACAGTGAAAATTGATGTATATATTATTTGTGTATGTAAATACCCCTTAAATATCTATATTAACCTATAAATTATCTTTATTATTTAGTAAAGCTTCTTTATTTCTCCCTTTAAATCTTTATTCTCTCTATATCTATATATTCTCTTTATATCTCTCTATATATTCTCTTTGTATCTCTCTCTATATATTCTCTCTGTATCTCTATATATTAATATATAAATATGCATTAATTATATTAATATAGAAATATTACACATAAATACACATTCATAAATAGATTAACACATAAAAAACTATATATATGCTGTATTTCTAGGCAAATACCCTTTAATTATCTATATTTCCTCCTGTACATTCTCTTTATCGTTGATCAGGTCCTCTTTATTTCCCCCTATAAACAGATATATTCTATATGTTAATATACATTCACACAGAAAAATAGTCTAATAATGTATATTAATAGCTAAAAATGGATATATTCTATATTTCCAGGAAAATACCCTTTAAATATATCCATTTTACCCTATAAATTCTCTTTATTATTGATTGTACCCTATAAATTTATATGTATTACCCTGTAAAAAGTCTTTATTATTGATTATTCCCTATAAATATGTACATATTACCCTGTAAATGATCTTTATTATTAATTATACCCTATCAATATGTATTTATTACCTTATAAATGATTTTTATTGTTGATTATTCCCAATATTAGTCCCTGTTTTACCCTATCCAATGTTTTCTCTCCCTCTATGGAAGTAAAAGGGACACCCCCCAAGGGGCCTGACCCCACATCCCCCATTCCCAACCATCCCAACGCGAAACGAGCTGCCACGCCTCAAACACCCCCCCAAAACCTCATTTCCGCCCCCCCAGGGGGCACATTTGTTAATGAGAGTCATTACTAACGAGGCCTCGCTATTATTAGCACCAATCCCTGGGGATTTTTCCCTCCAGAAGCAGACTTCAGGGGCTAGGCTATGCAGACTCCAGCGTGCCGGGGCGGGATGGCAGAGCGTTGAGAACATCCCCACGATGTGACATGGCCCTCTCCTACCCCCCCCCCCCCGACTCCAGGTGCATTTTAAGCCCCCTGGCCCCATCCCATTCCAATCCTAATTGGGATTTTCCCATCGGAGCGGCTTTGGAATCCCAACTGTTGCTAAACCCCAAGGGTTCCGGGACCTGCACCCCAGCCGCTGCTCTTCATTCATGGGGGATGGACCCCCTCACCCATCCTCACCCCAATTCTCACCTCGCCCCAATTCCTGTTTTTTCCTGGCCATATGCTCAGCTCGCCCACGGGACACGGACCACGGCGGCGTCTCTCCCGGGAAAAAAAAAAAAAAAAAAAACAAAACAGGAAGGATGGAATTGGGGGAACAAAACCAAGCTGGCGGGGACCCCGCGACGGGGCTGATGCCAAGTGACCCCCCCCAGCCCGGGCAGCGCCTCGCCGCCTGCCGCCTCCTGCTTTGCTGCCAACACCACCCAGGGCACTTTTCCAGCATCCAAACTCCCTGTTTTTTCAAGGCTTTAAGGATTTTTTGCCACCACCTCAAACCATAGCAGGACGATGCCAACAGGTCCCAGCACTCCTTGTACCTGTTGCCACCTTCCCAAATCCAGGTTGTTTGATGAGGATTTGGGGGTTGGAGTCACTTGGAAAAGCCTCACCCCGATATCGCTGTGCCCGGATTGGGTTGTTTTCCTGGGAATAACGTGGAGCCTGGAACGGGCTCAAACCCTGCCGTTAATGATCAGAAATGTTCTGGCATTTCACATCCCTCCTCCGCAGCCGCAGCCGCAGCCGGAGGGAGCCGCCGGAGCTCGCTGGCTCCGCCAGTACCGGGGAGACGCGGCCGGAGCGGGAGTTAGGGATAGAGGGGACTGAGTGACACTGGGAAAAATGGGGTGTCGTCCACCCCTGCAATCCCAAACTCCCTGTTTTTGTGCATTTCAGGGATTCACGGCAGCAGGATTATCCTCCCAGTACATTTTCCCCAGATCCTTAGTGCAGGAGTCAGCCCTAAAAGCTTTTCTGCTCCTCTCCCCTCAACACGTCCTCTCTTCTCTCTCTAGAGCAGGAAGAGATGGATTCAGAGGAGCCAAAAAATGAGGGAAAGGGATCCTTTTCCCGCCTAAAAAATCCCAGCCCAGCAGCCAGGGCTTCTGCTAGAAGCTGGAGACAGGTTTGCTGGAGCAGAGTTTTCTTCCACCTCCCCTCACGCCGCACTGGTGGGAAGAGCTGGTGGTGGAAAAGCAGCTCTGGTGGGATGAGCTGGGTGCCAACAGGGAGCAAAGGCTGCTCGGGGAGCACTCATCTTGCTGGGTGCTGCTGCCAGGGTGGTTGGCCCCCATCAGATGGTGAATTGTGGGTGAAGTGGTTGAGGTGGGTGCCTAGGATGGGATGGGGTGGAGTGGGATAAGGAGCAGGGTGCCCTGGGGAGCTGGGGGTGCAACTGCCTGCACCCCAATTGGAGTGGCCTCAGGGGGATGGAGATGGGAACACAGAGAGTGACACGGATGAGTGTGATGATGAGGATGGTGAAAGGGACAGGAATGGGAACAGAGATGGTGGGGCTGAAGGTGAGCACGAGGATAAGGATGGGAATGGGAACAAGGATAAGAATGGGAATGAGGATAGTGACCATGAGGAGGATGGGGATAGGGACAGGGAAGGGGATAATGGTGGGCATGGGGACAAGAATGATGATGGGGACAGGGGTGGCAGTGGACATGATGGGGGTGAGAACAAGGACCAGGGAAAGGAATGATGATGAAGATGGGGACAGGGGTGGGGACAAAGATGAGGATGAGGTTGAGGTTGGGGATAGCAGGGGCATGGGAACAGGGATGAGGACAGAGATGATGGGGTTGAAGATTGGGTTGGGGATGTGATGGGGAAAATGATGGAAACCAGGATAGGGACAGGAATGGGTATGAGAATTATGATGGGAATGGGGGCAGGAACAATGATGGAGATGGTGGTGAAGGTGATGGGAATGAGGGCAGGGATGGGGCCAGGGCAATAGTGGAGATAAGGACAGTGATGGTGGTGGTGGTGACAGGGATGAGAACAGGGATGGGGATGGGGTAAGGGACAGTGGTGGAGGTGGAGATGGGAATGGTGGTGGAGGTTACAGAGATGAAGCCAGGGATGATGGTGGAGGTGGCAGCAGGAATGGTGCTGGAGGTGGTGGGGCTGGGACCGGAAGACGGTGCCAGGAGCAGGGACAGTGATGCCAATGGGACGGGGTTGCTCATGGTGACAATGATGATGCCACTGCTGGCAAAGGCAGAGGTTAGTGCCATCAGGCCCCCAGACCTGGGTGAGGAGACACAGCAAGGCCTGGCTGTGCTGGTGAGCCAGGGGGTGCCGGTGGCCCATCCTAGGGGGGCCATGACACGTTTTGGGGGCCAGCCAGAGCCAGCATCAGCAAGCGGAGCCCACGGGCGACTTCTGCAGTTGCTTAGCAACCCCCAAACCAGGATTAGAGGCGAGCAAGGCAGGCGAGGCGGGGGGCTGGGGGCTGCATCCCCCCCATTGCTGGGGGGGGTCCCCGCCTCTTTCCTGGGGGTCCCCCCAACTCACCACAGTGTGGGCTGAGGGCAGGTGAAAGCAGGGTCAGTGGGCACTGCCAAGGGCTGGCTCTGCAGGTCTGGCTGGTAACCCCCCAAATTTGGGGAGGTCAGGAAGGGAAGGGATCCCCAGACCCCTCAAGTGGAGCCCCCTCCTCTGCGTGGAGCCCACATCACTCCTGGGTTTCAGCAGGCACTTGGTGGGACTCAGTGTCCTGCCTGCTACCTTTCTTCCCCATCCTCATCCTTGTCCTCATCCTCACTATCCTCATCTTCACCATCCTCATCCTCATCATCTTCGTCCTTAACCATCCTCATCCCTGACATCTTCACCCTCACCATCCTCATTCTCGCCACCCTCATCTTCACCACCCTCATCTTTGCCATCCTTACGCTCCTCACTTCACTGTCCTTACCATCTTCATCCTCACTCTCCTTACTTCATCACTCTTACCATCTTCAGCCTCAGCCTCACCATCCTCATACTTACTGTCCTCATCCTCACCAGTTTCTCCCTCACCCTTGTCCTTGCTGTTCTCATCCTCACCACTCATCCCCACCATCCTCACCACTCTCACCCTGTCATCCTTGCCCTCCTTACCTTCCTCATCTTCACCCTCACCACCCTCATCCTCGTCCTTACCATGCCCACCTTGTTCATCCTCATCCTGACTGCTCTCATCCTCACCCTCCTCATCCTTTACCATGCCCACCTTCTTCATCCTCATCCTGACCACTCTCATCCTCACCCTCTTCATCCTTACCATTGCCATTCTCACCCTCACCACCCTCATTCTCACCACTCGCCCCTTCCTCACTTCACCACCTTCATGCCCCATCTTCATCCTCACCACCCTCATGATTGCCACCCCCATCCTCATTACTCTCACCCTGCCATCCTCATCCTCACCCTCCTCACTCTTGCCACTCTCCCTCTGCTCACCCTCCTTCAGGACCAACCCCTAAGTAGGTCACAAAGCTTTTCCTTCCCCATGCCAACAAACCCAAGGAGGGGCAACCCCCCCTTCTCTGCATGCCAACCACCCCCCTACCCCCAATGAATACCCTTTGCTCTCCAAAACACCTCTTTGCCCCCCAGACTACCTCTTTGGCCCCCAGATCACTCTGTTGCTCCACAGATTACCCCTTTGCCACCCAAAATGCCTCTTTGCCACCCAAAGTGCTCCTCTGCCACACCAAATACCCCTTTTGCCCCTCAAAATAGACCCTTTCGCTCCCCCAAGAAGAGAAGGCATCAGCCTTGGTCCCCACAAAGCCCATCTGGTGTCCCTCAGCTCTCCCAAACTCCGGTGCCAGCTACCAGCTCCTATTGAGCTCGGGAAAAGCAGTGGAAAGAAAATAGGGAGGAGGGGGAAAGAAAGGAAAGAAATAAGATTGCCGCCCCCCCAATTAAAAAAGAGGAGGAAGGGGAAAAAATTAAAAAAAAAAAATCAGCAACACCCCCCCAGAGCCCACCCCCCCCGGCAGGCTGGCAGCGGCGGCTGCGGGCCGCGATAGGCTGCCCGGCGGAGCAGCCCTTACGTAGGCAAACGGCTCCGCTCAACTTGCCACCCGCGCCGGAGAGCTGCCGGGGAGAGCCGAGCCCACTGCAGCCCCTCGCCCATCGCTGCCCACACGCCCACCCACCCACCATGGACTGCTGCAACGTAGGTGCCCCTCACCCTTCTTTTGCCCTACACCCCCTTCCCACTCCCCCCCTCCCCCCTTTAAATGTCGCTTTGTTGCCTTTTCAGTTTCTCCTTTCCCCGCTGCTGTGCTTGGGTACGGGGGCGGCGGAGGGGATTCGGGGTGGGGATGGAGGGGGTGGGGGTGCTGCACCCAAAAGGCTCAACCCGCCCCCACCCTAGCGCTGCTGTGGACATCCCCCCCCCGCCGCCGGCAGACCCACATCCCACCTCCCACCCCCCCAAAGCCCCTTTCCCTCCCTCACACCAGTTCGCAGCCAGCATCCCACCAGCAAAGTGCCCGCTCAGCCCCAAGCCCAGCGGCCAGATGCGGGGCTCTGCTTCTCTCACCCACCCCCTGTCTCCCAAATTACTTTCCAGATGGGACTGGGGGATCCTTATGGATAAAGGGATGAACTGGGGGGCACTGGGGCTGCATCCATCCCTCCCCTCCCCGGGGCAAGTCTCCCTCGCTGCCCGGCCGCCAGTGGACTCTGGGTGCTGATCCAACACCAAACCGCAACCTTTCCCCCCTTCCCCCGTTTTCCCTCCCTTTTTTTTTCCTCCTTGCACCCCCTTTCCTTTCCCTCCCTTTTTTCCTCTATTCCCCCTTTTTCTCCTCCGTTTTCCCCCCTTTTTTCCTCTTTTTCCCCTCCTGCTCAGCTGGCAGCACGGGGAGAAGCACCTATCTGCCCTCCTAGGCACCTCCAGAGAGGCAAAACCCACCCTGGATATAGAATTTTTCCCACTCGGATATAGGATTCCCCCCCCACTCCCTTTTAGGATTTCTCCCTCTGGGCATAGGATTTGTCCCTCCGGATGTAGCTTTCTTCTCCTGGCTATAGGATTTTCTCCCTGGATACAGCTTTTCGCTCCCTGCTTATAGGATTTCTCCCCCTGGATGTAGGATTTCTCTCCTAGATGTAAGTTTTCATCCCTTGGGTGAAGGGTTTCTCCCTCTGGATATAGGATTTCTCCCCTGGATATAGGGTTTTGCTCCCCTGGATATAGGATTTCTCTCCTGGTTACAGGTTTTTATGCTCTGCTTATAGGATTTCTTCCCCTGGATGGAGGATTTCTGCCCTTGGATTTAGATTTCTCCCACATTGATGTAGGTTGCCCCCCTGAATATAGGATTTCTGCCCTGGATGAAAGTTTCCCCCCACTCTGGATATAGGATTTCTCCCCTGAATATAGGATATGCCCCTCTGGATATAGGTTTCCCCCACCTGGATGCATGATTTCTCCCCTGGATATAGGTCTCACCCATATATGTATAGGATTTCTCCCCCTGAATACAGGATTTCTCCCTTGGATATAGGATTTTCCCCCTGGATATAGGATCTGTCCCCTTGGATACATATTTCCTCCACCTGGTTGTAAGTTTTTACCCCCTGGATATAGGATTTCTCCCCTGAATATTTGATTTCTCTCCTAGATATAGGATTTCATCCCCTTGGATATAGGATTTCTCCCCTGGATATAGGTTCAATATCTCTTTATGTGAGATTTCTCCCTGGAATATAGGATTTCTTTCCTTGATATAGGATTTTTCCCCTGGATATAGGATATACCTCCCCAGTATACAGGATACACCTCCCCAATATATAGGTTTTCTCCCTTGTATATAGGTTTCCCTCACCCATATATAGGATTTCTAGCCCTGGATATAGGTTTTCACCTTCAGGATATAGAATTTCTCTCTTGGATATAGGATTTCTCCTCTGGATATAGGATTTCTCCTCTGGATATAAGATTTCTCCTCTGGATATAAGATATGCCTCCTTCTCTATAGGTTTTTCCCCCTGAATATAGGATTTCCTTCCCCTGGATATAGGATTTCTCTCCTGGATATAGGATTTCTGCTTTGCATATAGGGCTATCTGCCCCCTCTGGAGGATTTCCAGCCCTGGATGTAGGATTTCTCCCCTGGATGTAGGATTTCTTCCCCAGCTAAAGGATTTACAGCCTTGGCTATAGGATATCTTTCCTGGCTATAGGCTTTCCAGCCCTGGCTGTAGAGTTTCCAGCCCTGGCTGTAACATCTCCATGACGGATGTATCATTTCCACCTCGGAGCTGTCACTCCACTGTCCCTGCAGCCGCTGCTGCTGCTGCTCCTTCTCTCCCTTCACCTTTCCCGCCAGGAAAACAACCCAAGCAACTTTCCGGAGCCACAGCATGCTCCCATGGGAAAAGCATCACATCCACCCCTCCCCCCCCAGACCTGCACCTCCCAAATACGCCCCCCCCCCCAAACCCACCCCTCCTCCTGCACCACTGCTGACAGCAGAGCATCCAACACCAGCTCATTCCCATATCCCCATGGAGTTTTCCCCCCTTGACCTCAGCATCACCTCAGGTCCACCTGCTCCGGTGGGATGCTGCAGGAGGGCAGTGGGCTGCAGTGATTGAACCTTTTATTTGGTGGGGTTGGGGTGGGGAAATCCTTTTCCTCCCCTCTGGCATTTCCCTCTTCCCAAATTTCCTGCTGTTTCTGTCTGAAGCCCCAACGAAGGGATTCAAGAGGATGCAGCAGGATGCCAGGGAAGGGGAAACTGAGGCACAGCCAGCTTAGCATGACCCACCCCCCCCAAACCCTGCTCCCAAAATCCCACCTCCTGCTGCTAGGGGTGCTCCTCTCCCTCTATCCCAACCTTCAAGAGAGTAGGATTTGTGTTCCTGGGATCTGGATTCTTGCAGCCAAGGGGTCAGGGTAGGGGATTTAGGGATGAGCAGGGGGCGAAGCATCTTCCACAATGCACTTTCAGCTGCAAAGGCCCCAAGAGACCCCCAAAGGATTTCTAGCAAACCCCCTTTGGTTTTAGCCAAGAACCTTGATTCTGGGGGAAGAACTCTCATTTTTAACAAAAGAAGAACCCTAATTTGTAGCAAGGGACCCTAATTTTGATCAAAGGACCCCAGTCTTTAGCAAAGAACTCTCACTTTTAGCAAAGAAAGAACACTCATTTGGAACTAGGGACCGTCATTTTCAGCAAAGAACTCAGTTTTTGCACTGCACCCCAGGTTTTAAGCCAAGAACTATGATTTTTAGTAAAGAACCTTCATTTTTTTTTTGCAAGGAACCCTCATTTTTGGCAGAGAAAGACCTCTCATATTTACCAACTAACCCAAACTTTTAGCAAAAGTACTCTGATATTTAGCAATAAATCCTCATTTTTAGCAAATAATCCTCGTTTTTAGGAAAGAATCCTCACTTTTTAGGAAACAATCCTCACTTTTTAGGAAAGAATCCTCACTTTTTAGGAAAGAACCTTTTCTTTTTAGCAAAGGACCCTCATTTGGGCAAATAACCCTCATTTTTAGCTAAAAGCAAAAAGACTCTGAGTATGTATCAAATATCCTTCATTTTTAACAAAGAACCTTGAGTTTTGGTAAAGAATCTTCATTTTTATCAAAGAATCCTCATTTTTAGCACAGAACCCTCAGTTTTGGTGAAGAAAGCCCCCAGATATTTAGCAACTCACCTTAATTTTTGGCAAAGAGCTCTCTTTTTTTTTTTTTTTTTTTTCCCAAAGAATCCTCATTTTTAGCAACTAAAAACCCCTGGTATTTATCAGCTAACCCCAGTTTTGGGTGAAGACCTCTCAATATTCCTAAATTAACCCCAATTTTTGGTGAAGACTCCTCACATCCATCAATGAACCCCAGTTTGGGGCAAAGACCTCTCGTATTTATCAATGAATCCAAATTTTAGGTGAAGACCTCTCAAATTCATCAGTCAACCCCAATTTTAGGGGGAAGACCTCTCATATTCATTATAAATTAACCCCAAATTTTGGTTGGAGACATCTCATATTCATTAATCAGCCTGAATTTTGGGCAAAGACCTCTCACATTCATCAATCAACCTCAATTTTGGGCAAAGAACTCTCATATTCATCAATTAACCCCAATTTTGGGTGCAGATGTCTCACATCATTGACCAACCAACCCCAAATTTTGGGCAAAGATCTCTCATATTCATTAATGAATCCAAATTTTGCTGGAAGCCCTCTCAGATTCATCACCCAACCCCAACTTTGGGTGAAGACTGCTCATATTCATCAATTAGGACTCCTCATATTCATCAAGCAACCCCAGATTTTGGGGAAAGACCTCTCATATTCATAAATTAACTCCAAATTTTGGGTGAAGACCTCTCATATTCATCAATGTACCCCAAATTCAGGCAAAGACCTCTCATATTCATCAATCAACCCATTTTTGGGGCAAAAACCTCTGATATTCATCAGTTAAGACTCTTCATATTCATCAATCAACCCCAAAATTGGGTGAAGACTTCTCATATTCATCAATTCACCCCAAGTTTGGTCAAAGACCTCTCATATTCATCAATGAACCCAAATTTTGGGTGAAGACCACTCATATTCATCAATTTACCCCAAATTTGGGCAAAGACCTCTCATACTCATCAATGAACCCCAAATTTGGTCAAGGATCTCTCATGCTCATCAATGAACCCCAAATTTGGGCAAAGACCTTTCATAATCATCAATCAACCTCAATTTTGGGTGAAGACCTCTCATATTCATCAATCAACCCAATTTTGGGGGTAAAGACCTCTCATATTCATCAATTAAGACTCCTCATATTCATCAATCAACCCAATTTTGGGGCGAAGACCTCTCATACTCATCATCCAACCCCAATTTGGGGTGAAGCCCTCTTTAGCAAGGGGAGAGCTAATCGAATGCCCTCATTGAATGCTTTAACCGGGGTCGGGGGACAGCCTTTTGAGCTGCCACCATCACCACCACTAACCCCGGCATGGGGCGGGGGTTTGTTGTCCTTTTCCAGCAGGAGGGCGCCTGCACGAAACTGGACGAGGACATCCTGGACATCCCTTTGGACGACCCCGACGCCAACGCGGCGGCGGCCAAGATCCAGGCGAGTTTCCGCGGCCACATGACTCGCAAGAAGATCAAAGGGGGAGAGATCGATCGGAAAACCAAGGACGCCGAGTGCGCCAACAGCACCCGCGGCGGTGACCTCCGCAACGGCGATTAGGTAGGTCCCCAAATCTCCCATCCCCCGGCACGGGGTCGTTCCTCACGCCGGGCACCCTCCCCGCGCCGGAGAAAGGGGTTTGGATCCCCAAGAGGTCGAAGCCCGCGGGCTGCCTGCCCTAATTTTGGGAGCGCTCCGTAGTAGTGAGCGGGGGGGGGAAGGAGGCGAAGTCCTAGATTTGGATTTGGTTTCTCCCTTAGCAACACCACCCCGAGCGCCTCGCCTCAGCGCAGGCTATTTTTAAAAGCCTGTGTCACAGTCTCCTGGCAGGAAAAGGTAAATTTAAAGGAGCGCCCACGGGGCCCGAGGCCGCCCGGCAGCGTTGGCACCGCGGGGGGTGGGGAGGGGTTGTGCCCTGTGGTCCTCCTGGTGCTGGCCGGGGTGAAAGGGGAATGGCCCCGGGGACTGGGATGGGGGTGGGGAGGGTTGTGGTCGGTGTGGCTGCTGGGAGTGGTGGGGATGGGATGGGACTAGGGTGCTGTGGGAAGGAAAGGAGGGGACAGGGGGATGCAGTGGGGATGAGCTGAGGTTGCAGGGGGGAAGCAGCAAGGGTGCAGTGGGGATGCAACAAGGATGGATTGAGGAAGGAAGGGGGATGCAGTGGGGATGCAGTGAGGATGCAGTGGGGATGAGCTGAGGATGCAGTGGGGATGCAACAAGGATGAATTGAGGAAGGAAGGGGGATGCAGTGGGGATGCAGTGGGGATGCAGTGAGGATGCAGTGGGGATGCAACAACAGATGCAACAAGGATGAATTGAGGAAGGAAGGGGGATGCAGTGGGGAAGGAGTGAGGGTGCAGTGGGGAAGCAGCGAGGGTGCAGTGGAAAGGAACTAAGGATGCAGCGAGGATGAATTGAGGAAGGAAGGGGGATGCAGTGGGGATGCAGCGAGGATGCAGCAAGGATGAATTGAGGAAGGAAGGGGGAGGCAGTGGGGAAAGAGTGAGGATGCAGTGGGGATGAGCTGAGGGTGCAGTGGGGAAGCAGCAAGGGTGCAGTGGGGATGAGGATGCAGTGGAGATGCAACAAGGATGAATTGAGGAAGTAGTGGGGAACGAGTAAGGGTGCACTGGAAAAGGAGTGAGGGTGCAGTGGGGAAGGAGTGAGGGTGCAGTGGAAAGGAACTAAAGATGCAGTGAGGATGTGACAAGGATGAATTGAGGAAGGAACTGAGGATGCAGTGGAGATGAAGTTGGGATGCAACATGGAAGAACTGAATACAATGGGGATTCAGTGGGAAGGAACTGAGGATTCAGGGAGGATTCAGTGGGGCTGCAGTGGGGATCTAGTAAAGATACAGTGGGGATGCAGTGTGGATTCAATGGGGATGAAGTGGGAAAGTACTGAGAATGCAGTGGGGATGCACTTGGGCTGCAGTGGGGCTGCAGTGGGGCTGCAGTGGGGCAGCAGCTGCAAAGTGCAGGGCCTGTGCCACTCATTAGGGCCACCAGGTTCGTTAGAACTGCCTCATTAGATTGCTGAGCTGGTTGGAACCCTGAGGGGGGCTGTCCCCCCCCAGGTGCAGGCAGGGTACAGGCAGCAGTGGGAGGCAAGACTAGGGTGCAGGAGCAGGGCAGGGAGAGGGTGCAGGCAGGGTGTGGGTGGGCTGCAAGTAGGGCAGGAGCAGGGTGCAGGCAGGGTGTGGGCAGGGGGAGGGCACAGAGAGGGTGCAAGCTGCAGGAGCAGGTGTGGGTAGGGTGCAAAGAGGGCAAGGGCAGAGTGCAGGCAGAGTGCAGAAAGAGGGTGCAGGAGCAGGGTGCAGGAAGAGCATAGGATGTTGGTGCAGGATGCAGGCAGGGTGCAGATAGGAGCACCAGGATGTGGGCAGGGCACAGTGTGCAGGCCGGGTGCAGGAGCAGGGTGCAGGAGCAGGGTGCAGGAGCAGGGTGCGGAAGCAGGGTGCAGGAGCAGGGTGCAGGAGCAGGTTGCAGGAGCAGGGTGCGGAAGCAGGGTGCAGGAGCAGGGTGCGGAAGCAGGGTGCAGGAGCAGGGTGCGGAAGCAGGGTGCAGGAGCAGGGTGCAGGAGCAGGGTGCAGGAGCAGGGTGCGGAAGCAGGGTGCAGGAGCAGGGTGCGGAAGCAGGGTGCAGGAGCAGGGTGCGGAAGCAGGGTGCAGGAGCAGGGTGCAGGAGCAGGTTGCAGGAGCAGGGTGCGGAAGCAGGGTGCAGGAGCAGGGTGCAGGAGCAGGTTGCAGGAGCAGAGTGCGGAAGCAGGGTGCAGGAGCAGGGTGCGGAAGCAGGGTGCAGGAGCAGGGTGCAGGAGCAGGTTGCAGGAGCAGGGTGCAGGAGCAGGGTGCAGGAGCAGGATGCGGAAGCAGGGTGCAGGAGCGGGGTGCAGGAGCAGGGTGTGGGAGCAGGATGCGGAAGCAGGGTGCAGGAGCAGGGTGCAGGCAAGATGCAGGAGCAGGGTGCAGGATGCAAGAACCATGTGCAGGAACAAGATGCAGGCAGAACACAGGATGCTGGAGCAGGGTACAGGTGAGTCACAGGCAAGATGCAGGAGCAGGTTGCAGGCAGGGTTCAGTCAGGGTGCAGGACACAGATGAGGTTCAGGCAGGGCACAGGAAGGCTGCAGACAGTGTGCAGGATGCAGGCAGGGTGCAGCTGGGTCAAAGGGTGCAGACAGCAAGAGTGGGGTGCAGGCAGGGTGCAGGAGTAGGGTGCAGGCAGGGGGTAGTGTGCAAGCAGGATGCAGGGTGAAGTCAGGTCATAGAATCAGAATTGTTGGGTTTGGAAAAGATCCCTAAGAGCATCCAGTCCAACATCAACCCAACCCCACCATGGCCACCAAACCACAGCCCCCAGTTGCCATGGCCACAGGTTTCTGGAACCCCTCCAGGGACTGGGACTCCACCACCTCCCTGGGCAGCCTGTGGGCTCCTGACCACTCTGGCAGCAAAGAAATTGTTTCTAATCTCCAGCCCAACCATCCCCTGCAGCAACTTCCTGCAGCCCAGAGCTGGGTGCTGGAGCTGCTCCTCTTGCAGCTCTCAGGAGAGGCACAGGAGTGCCAGGATCTGCAGGGTGGCTTTGCAGAAAGATTCCTCTCTGCCTCAGGAGAGCTCCTGAGCTGCAGGCATGGCCAGGGAGCTCCCAGCACCAAGAGGCTCAGCAGAGCCAGGAGCTGCCAGCAGAGCCAGGAGCTGCCAGCAGAGCCAGCCTGGGCTTCAGCTCCTGTGGGAAAAGGGCAGCAGGGCGGTGGAAACATCAAGGAGCCATTTGGTTGGCAGAGACCTTCAAGCTCATCCAGTCCAACCCTTCTCTGACTCTGCCAAGGCTGGGGCTAAGCCATGGCTCTCAGCACCACAGCTCTGTGGCTTTGAAACACCTCCAGGGATGGAGACTTCACCACCTCCCTGGGCAGCCTGGGCCAGTGCCTGAGAACCATTTCAGTCAAAAAGTTTCTTCTCATGTCCAACCTCAACCTCCCCTGGGGCAGCCTGGGGATATTTCCTCTTGTCCTGTTCCTTGGGAGCAGAGCCCAACCCCCACCTGGCTCCAGCCTCCTTGCAGGGAGCTGCAGAGAGCAATGAGGTCTCCCTCAGCCTCCTCTTCTCCAGGCTCAACACCCTCAGCTCCCTCAGCTGCTTCTCCCCAGCCCTCTTCTCCAGACTCTTCCCCAGCTTCCTTGCCCTTCTCTGCTCCTGCTCCAGCCTCTCAATGTCCTTCTGGCAGTCAGGAGCCCCAAACTGAAGCCAGCACTCAAGGGGTGGCCTCAGCAGTGCCCAGTCCAGGGGCACAATCCCTGCCCTGCTCCTGCTGCCCACACCATTGCTGCTCCAGCCCAGGCTGCTGGTGCCCTTCTTGCCCACCTGAGGCCACCCCCTGCCTCATCTCCAGCTGCTGTCCCCCAGCACCCCCAGGGCCTTTCCTGCTGGGCACTTTCCAGCTCCTCTGCCCCAGCCTGGAGCCTTCCTGGGGTTGTTGTGCCCCAAGGGCAGGACCCAGCCCTTGGCCTTGTTGAACCTCCTCCTATTGGCCTTGGCTCATCCCTGCAGCCTGGCCAGGTGCCTCTGCAGAGCCTCCAACCCTCCAGCAGATCAACACAGCCACCCAGCTTAGTGCCAGCTGCAGACTGACTAAGATCACTGGGTATAGGCAAGGCATGGGCAGGGCACAGGCAGGGTGCAGGTTGCAGGCAGGGTCCACGGTGCTGACTCTCTCTCCTTGCTTGCAGGGCTGCCCAGGTGCTCCCCGGACCCCCGCCAGTGCCTGCCAAGGCCCAGGACCCCCTGCTTCTCCCCACTGCTGCCCCTCGCATGCTGCCCCCGGGGCCCCTCCCCGGCCGGGGTCTCCCAACCCCCAACCCCAGCCCCTGCCCACCCCAATAAAGGTCCCTGCCAGAGGCCCTGCTGTCCTTGGCACCTTTCAATGGCACCCCCAGGGGTGGTGAGGTGGTGGTGGTGCAGAGCTGGGGGGGTGCTGGCCAGCAGGGATGTCACAGAGAGAGCTCACCCGTGGGCAGGCAGCAGCAGGGACATCCTGCAGGGCTGTGACAGCAGAGAGGAGTGTGTGACAGCAGAGTGTATGACATTGTCCAGGGGCTGTGACAGCAGCACAGGAGCCACAGCTGGCAGGACATCACAGCTGGGGGGGTGGCTTGGGGGGGTGGCACTCAGGCTGGGAGATGGCACACATGGGGCTCTGGGGGGGTGATGTCACTGCTAGATGTGTGACATCATGCAAGGGGTGTGACATCACTGCTGCTCATGCTCAGGGGTGTGACATCACTCTGGTCTACATGACATCATCAGTGGCCATGTGGCAGACACACGCTTGTCATGACGTCACACTGAGACAGGCTGTGACAGCCAGGGCCCGAGGTGTGACACATGCACACCATGGCACCATTCCAAGGACCTGGCTGGCATAGTGTGACATCACCCAGCTGTGATGACATCACCCTGGCATGGTGACATCACAGAGCTGTGGTGACATCCCCCAGAGTCCTACCAAGTCCCTTGGTCCCCCCAAACAGAGCCGAAGCACTGGTGCCAGGCACTGTGGCCACCTTTTAATCAGAAAAAAAACAACTAAAAAAGCCTCCCCCCACACTTTGTGCATCCCCCCCTGTCCTTCGTGTGTCCCCCAGACCCCTGTTCCCCCACTTTTGTGTCCCCCCCACCGCTTTTAATGCTCTGTTACCAAAACTTCTGACTCAAACATCCACATAAAAACACCAAATGAGATCCCCCCCAGCTCTGGGTGGGGCTGGGGCTATTCTGGGGGGGGTTCTGTTCTGGGAGATGTGGCCCCCCCTAGCCCCTTCCCCCATTAAACACCCCCCGCTGAGTCCAGCTGCTCCAGGTGTCTTTGAGAAAGAAACGAAAAAACCCCACAGGGACCAAATCCCCCCCAAATCACCCCAAAAGTGCCCCCCCAAAATGGGGGGAGTGGGTTGCGCCCCTTGTTTGGAGGGGGTCACACCAAGGAGCCAGCTCGGCTCTGTGCTGGCACCATGACAGGGACGGCTCCGGACCGTGCCAAGCTGGAGGGGGGCAGCGAGGCCGGGCCGGGGGGTGGGTCCCGGCGGGGGGCGGTCCCGTTAGAGGCCGGAGGGGAGAGGTTTGGGGCTCGGCCCCCGGGCCGGGGCGGGGGTCCCCGGTAGCTGGTGGCGGCGGTGAGGACGGAGGCGGTGTCGGAGGGGGGGCTGGGGCCGTAGGGCCGCTCGCGGGCGCCGCCGAGGGAGGACAAGGTGCTGGTTTTGGAGATGGTGTCTGAGGCTGCTCTCCGCGCCCACGACGGCGTTTTGGGGGCCACAGCGTCTTCCCTGCCGAGAGGGGGGGAGGTGTCGGAGAGGTGGCACCGGTGAACCCCCCTTGCTCCCCTCCCTGGCGCCTCCCCACCAAAGGAAAGGGATCCCTCAGCTTGCACAGAGCTGCTGGGCCCCAAAACTCGGGGAGACAGAGGGGAAAGTGCCATTGTTAACTCTGAAACCTAGCGACGGCTGGGCAGGGAGGAGACCTCCTCCCCATCTCCTTAACTCTGAAACCTAACGATGATTGCCCAGAGTGCAAGCCTTCCCCCTGTTCACTCTGAAACCTAACGATGGCTGGGCAGAGATTAAAGCTTCCTCTCTGATCCTGTTAACTCTGAAACCCAGCAATGACCGGACAGAGATGGAAACGCCCTCCCTCTTCTTGTTAACCCTGAAACCTAAGGATGGCTGGGCACAGTGGAAACCTCCTCCTGCTCTGCTCACCTGAAACCCAACGATGCCCAGGCAGAGATGGAAACCTCCCCCCGGCTCCTTCTTAACTCTGAAACCTGGCAATGGCTGCCCAGAGATGGAAACCTCTTGCCCTGTTAACCCTGAAACCTAGTGATGACGATTTGAACCTCCTGCAGGGGAGGGTTGGCCTCACTTGATCTCGTTGGCTGCCTCCTCCTGGCCGTCGCGTTTCCTCCTGCGGTAGCCGATGAGCCGCTGGGTGAAGAAGGCAACGATGGCAAGAGCCCCCAGGGAGCCCATCACGGCGCCGGCGATCACCGCCTTGGTGCTAGCTGTTGGGGAGAGACCGAGAGGTGGCGGTGGGGGTGGGTCACTTCCCCCCATTCCCACAGGGACCCCACGGGGAGCTCGCAGGGCCCGTGTCCCCCTGGCACTGAGGACAGTACGCACTTGAGTGCACCTCCAGGGCGATGCTGCAGTTGGCCGAACCTGCTCGGTTCTCAGCCACGCACAGGTAGACTCCTGACATCTCCAGGGACAGGTTGGTCAGCTTGAGGGTGCCCCTGGCATGGTCTGCAGGTCAGAAATTCAGGTGTTTCCTCATGACCACCCCCCATGTGCCCTCCCCACAGTGGGCAGAGTTAATCCCAGACTGCTTTGGGCGGGAAGGGACTCCCCCCCCCAAAACCTCATCCAGTGCAGCCCCCAGGGACATCCCCAACCACAGCAGGTTGCTCACATCCCCAACCAACCTGAGCTGCACTGCTGCCAGCCATGAGGCAGCTCCCACCTCTCTGGGCAGCCTGGGCCAGGCTCTCCCCACCCTCAGCCTCAAACATTTCTCCCTTCTCTCCACTCTCAATCTCCCTCTTTGCCTTCCAAACCATCCCCCCCTTGGCCTGGCCCAACAGGTCCTGCTCCAAACTCTATCTCCAGCTTTCTTCAAGGCATGCAATGCCACCAGAAGGTGTCCCTGGAGCCTTCTCCTCTCCAGCCTGGACAAGCTCAACTCTCTCAGCCTGGCTCCCAGCAGAGGGCTTCCAGCCCTGCCAGCATTGCACTGATGAAGATATTAGCCAGCACTGATCCCAGTCCACCCCCTGGATGAGTGCACTCATCACCACGTCTCCAGCTGGATGTTGAGATGCTGCCCACTCCCCTGTGCACATCAGCAGCCAGCCAAATCCATGCCCACCCATCCCCTCCACCTTTCTCCATTTCAGAGAGAAGAAGGTTTTGGAGGGACCATGACAAAAGCCTGTGGAGCACCATGTCAAAGGCCTTACAGAAGCCCAGGTAGATGACATCAGGAGCTCTTCCTAGGGCCACCAATTTCCCTTGTCTGCAGGATCCAGGAGCCATTGGGCAGGGAATGGGTAGAGTTACGGAATGAAGCCAAATCATCCCCCAGCCGAAGCTCCCCAGGATTTCCCAGTACCCCCCACGTCCCACCTTACCCTGTGCCGGTGGGAAGTAGAATTGCAGGTTGGGAGCTGTGCGCTGCCACTGGTAGGTGGGGGAGGGCTTCCCCTTCCTGGAGGTGCAGCTCAGGGTGACGTTGGCCCCCATGGCAGGGTCACCGTGCAGCTGGCAGCGGGGGGCGGCCGGTGGCACTGCGGGCACCAATGTTAGGCCCCAGAGCCGTGGCGGGAGGGGGCTGAGGGGGGCCGTGGGGCGTGGCGGAGGCCTTACCCAGCACGGTGAGGTTGATGACGCCCACGTTCCGTCGCGCGCTGGCCACCTCGTCCACCACGTTGACGGTGACCATGTACTGGCCGGAGTCCCGCTCCCGGGTGGTGTTGATGAAGACCGAGATGTTGTGGGTGACGATTGGGTACAGGAACCCCACGCGGGGCTTCAGCTCCGTCTCCTCCACCTTCACCACCCCATCCAGGAAGGTCAGGATCTGCATGGGGTTCAAGCCCCTCTTGGTCACCTCTGGGTGAGGTTGTGGGAGAGGAACCCTCCTTAGATCCCAGATTTTGTGAAGGAGCAATCGTTGTGTGAGTCTCCTCCACTCTCACCTGCCCACAGCATCCACAGCACAGGAACCATGGGCACCTCCCCATCATAGGCACCATGAATATCCTCTGCCTCATGGGCATCTCTCCATGGTGGGCATCTCCCCGTGGTGGGCACCATGAGCTTCACCTCATCATTGCACCTCCCCATTGTGGGCAGTATTAGCATCTCCCACTGTGGGTACCACAAACACCTCCTCATTGCAAGGTACTGCAGACATGTTCCCATCATGGGCATCTCCTCACCATGGGCACCACAAGTACCCTCCTGTCATGGACACTTTGAGCACTGCCTTATCATGAGCCTCTCCCCACTGTGGACAGGAAGTATCCCCACTGTGAGCACTGCCTCATCAGGGGCACCATGAGCATCTCACCATCATGGACACCTCCCCATCATGGGCACCACAAGCAGCTCTCCATCACAAGCATCTGCCCATCATGGGCACTTCCCATTCCCATTGTGGGCACCACGAAGCTCTCCCCCTCATGGGTAACTCCCCACCATGGCCACCACAAGCACCTCCTCATTGCAGGCACTGCAGGCCTGTCTCCATCACGGACACCTCCCCGTGGTGGACATCAACCCATCATAGGGCTTCCCTTTTGTGGGCACCATGAAGCTCTCCCTATCATGGGCACCACCCCACAATATGGTAGATGCCAAGAACTTTACCGCACCATGGGCACTGCTTCCTCATAGGCACCATGAGCATCCCACCATCATGGGCACACCCCACCATGGGCAACAAAAGCATCTCCCCACTGAAGGTACCATAGTCGTGCCCCCATTATGGGCACCACCTCATGGTGAACATCTCCCCATGGACACATGAGCATCTCCATCAGGAGCATCTCTCCATCAGGAGCCCTTCCCACTGTGGGCACCACTAAGTTCTCCCCATCATGAGCTGTGATGGTCACATCCTTGTGGTGAGCACCACGAGCTTCACCCCATCATGGGCACCACAAGCACCCCCCACACACAGTGGCACCACAAGCACCTCCCCTTTGTGGCCAACATGAATTTCTCCCCATCATGAGCACCACCCCATGGTAGTCACCTCCCCACCAGGAGCATCACTCCCTCGTGGGCACCACCTCATCATGGCCACCATAGACTTCCCCCCTCATTATGGTGGACACCGGGAGCACCCTCTCAGCTCTGGCCACCTGCTGGCCTGTCCCACTTGGTCCTTGCCCACCCTCTGTCACCTGGAAGGGGTCAGCATCGTCCTTGTCCAGCAGCCAGGTGATGTAGGGCTTCTTCTGGGAGCTGCTGGTGTACCAGGCTGGCAGCACCACCTGCTGCCCTTCCACTGAGAACACCGAGCCCGTGCCCACATGGACCTCCAGCACCGCCGAGGAGACCCCTGCAGAGGGCAGGGAACAGGATGGGACCCAGCCTCAGCTGCCCTTTCCCCATGGCAGATGAGGAACCTCCCCGTTCCCAAGGGAACCCCCAACAATCCCAGGAAGCTGGGCCAGGAGGACTTTCTGCTCCTTCTCCACCACAGGAAGGGCTTCCTGGCTGCTCCGCAGGATGCAGGACAATGACCCTCCCCCCAGCCCTGTTCCCCCTGGAATTTCAGCCCCTTCCCGGGCTTCCAGCCTGTGGGATTTATTGTGGTGGGAGGGAGCACCCCAAAGCCCTCCCCAGCATCTCAGCACTGCCCTCATGATGGTACCAGTGGGTGGCTTCTCCTCTCTCTCCTGTCTCTTTCCATCCTCATTCCATCCCTTCCCAACTCCATCCCATCCAATCTCAGCCCATCCCATCCAAAACACCCTCCTCCCACATCACCATCATCCCACCATCCCCACCACAATGCTGCCAGCAGGAAACTGGGATTATTCCTTGGTGGCTTCTCCTGACCATCCCACCCATCCCATCCCAAATATCCCATCCTTTCCCACGTCACCCCATCCTGACACCCCATTCCCAAGTCCCCAGCATCTCCATTTTTTCCTGCCAGTGCCAAACTGGGATTACTCATGGGTGACTTCTCCTGACCTTCCATCCCATCCCAAACATCTCAGTCCATCCCAACCATCTCAGCCCATCCCAACCTACCCACCCCATTTCATTCCAAATACTCCACCCCATCCAAACCCTCCCATCCAGACCCTCCTACCCAAACCCTGCCACCCAGACCCTGCCGCCCAGACCCTGCCACCCAGACCCTCCCACCCAGACCCTGCCGCCCAGACCCTGCCACCCAGACCCTCCCACCCAGACCCTGCCACCCAGACCCTCCCATCCAGACCCTCCCACCCAAACCCTTCCACTCAGACCCTCCCACCCAAACCCTACCATCCAAACCATCCCATCACTGTGTCCTTTACTTCCCAGTATCCCTCCAATGATGCTGCCAGCATTAAACTGGGATTATTCATGGCTGGTTTCTCCTCATCTCCCATCCTAAATATTCCATCATATCCCAAGTAGCTCCTCCCACCTCATCCTATTCCACCCCATCCCATCCACCCCATTCCCATGTCCACTGCATCCCAGCATCCCTCCTTCTTGCTACTTGTGCTAAACTGGGATTATTCATGAGTGGCCTCTCCAGACTCCCCATCCCTAATCCTTTGCATCCCAGCATCCCTCCTTTTTGCTACCAGTGCTATACTGGGAGTATTCATGGGTGGTTTCTCCTGACCTCCTATCCCAAAGTCCCAGCCCATCTCATCCCACATCACCCCAAATACTCCATCCCAACACCCCATCTCTCTCTCCCCTGCATCCCAACATTCCCTCTTTTGGCTGCTGCCACAAAACTGGGATAACTCACGGATGGTTTCTGCTGACCCCATGTCCCATCCCAAACACCTAATCCTCCTTTTCCCTGCATCTTGAGCCCCGCTGGGAGGAGCCAGTGGGATAGGAGTGTGTTCTGTGGCCCGAAGGATGCAGGGAAGATTATTCCCTGGTTTTGCCCATCAGGCTCAGGCAGGAAATGAATCGGCTCAGGCGAGGCAGGGCTGAGCCTGGAGGGTTTTCCCCAAGGGAATGCCACCGAGGAGCCGCATCCCAGCAGCTCCATCCCTGCATCCCAGTGGCTCCGTCCCTACATCCCAGAGTCTCTATCCCCATGTCTCTATCCATGTCCCAGCAGCTCCATCCCTGCATCCCAGCGGCTCCATTCCTGCATCCCACCCATCGATCCGTGTCCCCAGCTGGCCCCGCTCCTGCCAGCGCCCCAGGGATGCTCTGGTTGTGGGGATTGAGTGGTGTTACCAAATCACCCTGGACCCCTGCTGCCAGCTGGGATTTATCCCAGGATTGAGAGGTTTTAGGGAGCGCTATGACAGCCTCAGCCTTTTCCCTATGGATTAGGAGGCCCGAAGCAGATTTTCCAGGGCGGGAAGAAGGAAGCAAGGCGCTGGAGGAGGTATATTTAGCCTCCTCCTCGCATCCGTTCCTGATCCTGGTGCGGCTTCCGGACGGAGCCTTCCAGCTCCCAGCAGGAAACTCTGCTCGGGGCTGATAAAGTCTTCCCAGGGTCGGAACAATTAATTAATTAATTAATTAAATTCCCCTTCCTTAGGCATAACACACAAAAAAAACCCCAAACCCAACGTAGAAACCAGCCCTGCTCCGAGGAGGATGCGCAAAAAATAGCTCAGCCAGGCTAAGAACTTTAAACCCTAAATCCCGGCCTGGGGAGGGAAAAGGGCTGGAGGCAGCAGCAGGAACCCCCCAGGGGAGGTGGGATCGGGGGGATAATAAATGTCATTAGTGGTATTAATTGGTGTTATTGGAGTTGTTAGTTGATATTATCAGTGTTATTAATTGGAGTTATTAGTGCTATTGATGAGCTGGATGTGAGAGTGTGGAGAAGGGATGGGGATTACAGTGGGATTGTGCTGGAATTCTGCAGAGAACTGGCTGGAATTTAGGGAATAGTGAAGGAATGTAAGTGTCGGATAATTAAATGGTGATTGAGATAAAATAGCTAATAGCTAATAACTGTGATGTCATAGGGATGGATTCAGGGGGGATTAATAAGAAGAGTGATAGCAGTGGGGATGTGATTGGGATTTTAGAGCCCATGATCGGGATAATCAGGATAATAATGATTATGATGATTAATAGTAATGATATTAATAATGCTATCGATAATAATGATGATAATGATGACAATCATCATCATTATCATAATAGTGACCTTAATGAGGGTCATAATAATGCTACTACGACTACTACTAATAATAATTAGTATTATAGTGACCTTAATAATAATAATAATAATAATAATAATAATAATAATAATAATAATGCTACTAACAATAATAATCAGCATAATAATGAGATTTTTAATATTAATGAGGACAGTGATGACAATAATGCTAATTAATGACAATGCTAAAAGTGATAGCAGTAATAATAATGGTAATAATTGTGATAATGCTGATATTTAGGCTATTGCTAATAATAGTGATAATCACAGTGATATTAAGGCTACTGCTAATAATCATGGTAGAAGTACTTAGAATAATTCTAATAATCAGGATAATTGCTCATGGTGATAATGGTGATAGCAGTGATGATAACAATGGCAATAATCATCACTAATAATTATATTAATGATGACAGTGATGATATTAGTTATTATTAGAATGATAAGAATGATGACAATGAATCAAGGTAATAATGACAATGATGATAATGGCAATAATAATGATAATTAATAATGAAAGCAATAATAATAATGGGCATAATTATTATAATTATTAGTGCTAATGATAAGGTTTCTAATAATGCTAATAATAATAATATAGTTCATTAATGATACAAAATACCTCATTCAATGACCCCCACAGCTCCTAATCCTCCCAATATCCTCAAAATCCTGGGAAATCCCAGATGGGTCAGCCTGGCTCCTCCATCACTACAAATCTAACTCCATTCCTTTGGGATAATCTGGATGGCAG
The DNA here is from genome assembly GCF_027791375.1 of Indicator indicator. Lineage (NCBI taxonomy): Eukaryota > Metazoa > Chordata > Aves > Piciformes > Indicatoridae > Indicator > Indicator indicator. Next base: position 8,034,832 of record NC_072043.1, read on the forward strand.
TTAGGGAACAGCACACAAGTGGTGTGGTTTCTGCAGGAAAAGGTCCAACAAGGCAGAGAGGTCACCTAATAATTATTAGGAGGATGACAATTTCTCTCAGAATAGTGCTAACAGTGCTAATGATAATGATAACAGTGAGGGTAATGCTACATATGGTGCTAATAATAACATCAATAACTGTAGTAGTGACACTAATAATACTAATAATAACACTAATAACCCTAGTAATGCTAATAATAATGCTAGTAACTCTAAAAATAACATTGATAATGCTAATAATAACACTAATAACTCTTAGAATGCTAATAATAATGTTAATAACTTGAATAGTAACACTAATAATGCTAATAATAATGCTAATAACTTGAATAGTAACACAAATAACGCTAATAATAATGTTAATAGCTCGAATAGTAACACTAATAATGCTAATAATAACACTAATAACTAATAGTAACACTAATAATGCTAATAATAACATTAATAACTCAAATAATGCTAATACCTCCAATAATATCACTACTAATGCTAATAGTAACACTAACAACCCAAATAATGGCATGAATAATGCTAATGACAATGCTGATAATGCTGCTAATAGTACTAACACAGCTCAGCAATGGTGCAGATGGCATCCTCGATGCCCCCTCAGCTCCCAAGCCTCCTGGCATCCCCAGATCCCAGCAGATCCCATTTGACATCAGCCCCAGTGTGGGGACACACAGAGGGGCTGTGCCAGGATGGGGGAATGCTGCTCCAGCACCGGCTGGAGGCTTCCTGCTGCGTCCCAAGGCCTGCGAAGAGCCCCAGAGGTGCCAGCGCCTGCCACAGGCCCCCTGGATGTGTTAACTCTGAAACCTAACGACGGCAGAGTCCCCAGCGCGCTGCGGCTGCAGCTTGGCTCTGTCAGCCCTGCCCCATGGCGAGAGGACGTCGTGACCGCCCCCTCCGGGAGAGGCAGATGGGTCTGGATTCGGATCCAGGTGATGCTCACTTCCTAAAATCCAAACCCTTTCCTCTCTGGGTTTCATCCCCATATTCCTCATCTGGGATGGATTGGGCCCTGGGGCAGGGCTGGGAGAGCTGCTGGTGGAGCAACAGTCCTGGGATGGGACCTGTTGGCATCAGCCCTGGCTTCACCACCTCGTCGCTCCAAATCCCCTAATGCCTTAACCAGATCGGAAAAATTAAGCCGCTCCCAGCGCTCCTACGCGGATCGAGGCGGGGGGGACACAGCACACACGGGACCTGGGCACCTCCCTGCTGCTCTTTGGGCTGAAAAACCTTGGATTTGGAGCCAGCTGCCTCCAGCTGAGCACCTGCCCTGGGGTTTTCCCTCCGCTCCAGCCCATCTGCCAGGGGGGTTTCCCTAGGGAAAAATCTACCTTTAAAGTCAAAAGGCCTTTTTTAATGCTCCTAAAGTTTTCCCTATGGGAAAAGAAAAAGCATCTGTAAAAATACCTTTAGATTTATTCCCTATGGAAAAAAAATCCCTTTAAATTATTTACCTTTCAAAATCCCTTTATTATTTTTCCATGGGGAAACAAACAAACAAAAAAAGAACTTTCCAAATATCCTTAAATTTCTCCCCTATGGGAAAAATAAACACCAAACCAAAACAACTTTTTACACCCTCAAATTTATTCTCTATGGAAGAAAAAAATCCCTTTAAAGATAGCTTAAAATTTTCCACGTGGAAATAAAAATCCCTTAAAATTTAGTTTAAAATTTTCCCTGTTGAAATAAAATCCCTTAAATTTCAGCTTAAAATTTTCCATATGGAAATAAAATCCTTTTGAATTTATCTTAAAAGTTTCCATGTGGAAATAAAATCCCTTTAAATTTACCTGAAAATTTTCCCTATGGAAAGAAACACCTTTAAAAATACTCCTAATTTTTTTCCCTATGGAAAAAAAATTCCATTTCATTTACCTTTTAAAATCTCCTTTTCCCCCCTTCTGGGAATAAATAACTTCACATTTGCCTTTCAAGATATCCTTAATTTTTTTTATGGGGAAAAAAAGGAACCTTTACAAATACCCTTTAGTTTTCTTCCCTAAGGAATATTTTTTCCCTAATATTTTCTTTATTTTTCTTTTCCCTAAAGGCAAAAATCCCTTAAATTTACCTTATAAAATACCTGGAAATTTGCTCCCTATGGAAAACAAAATCACTTTAAAATTCCTGTTAAAAATATCCTTCAATTAATTTCCTATGGGGGAAAAATATCCTTAAAATCTGCTATTTAAATTATCCTTAAATTTTTTCCCTGTGGGGAAAAATCCTTTTAAATTTATTTTCAAAGTTAAATCTTTTTCCTTTAAATATATCCTTGAATTTTTCCCCATAGGAAAAAAAAATTAAAAGCTTTTTAAAAGATCCTTAACTTTATTCCCTATAGGAAGGAAAAAATCCTTTTAAATTTACCTTTCAATATAATCCTTAATTTTTATCCTCATGGAACAAAACCTTTTAAAAATATCTTAGCATTATTCCCTATGGAAAATATAATTCCTTTAAATTTACCTTTTAGTATATCCTCAATTTTTTTTCCCTATGGGAAAAAAGAAAATAATTTTAATTCTACTCTTCCAACTAACCTTCAATTCTTTCCCATGGAAAAACCCCAACCTTTTAAAATATCCTTAACTTTGTTCCCTAAGGAAAATTCTCCTTTCCATTTAACTTTCAAAAGCCCTCTATTATTTTTTTTCCATTATGGGAAAATAATTTCCCTTTAAATTTCCCTGAAATTATTTTCCCTACAGAAAAACAAAACTCACCTTTAAATCTATCTTCCTATTTTTTCCCTATGGAAAAAAATCTCTTTAAATCCCCCCCCAGCTACACCAACCTCCTGATTAATCCCTGTGCCTGCACTAAACCCCTTGCTCCCACCTCAAATCCAATCATTTCATCCCCCCCAAAGCCAATTCCCTGCTCACGGCGCAGCTGGAATACCCCAAATCCGTCATTTTTCCCCCCAAAATCCATCCCCCCACCCCCTCCAGATCCGACTCTATTAACCAGGAGGGAATTAAGGGGGGGGAGGTTTGATGACCCAGCTTGATGGGATTAAGGCGCCAGAGCCATGTGAAACCCAGCCCCAAATTAAATCCCAACGGATCCAACTTGAATCCTGCCGGTAAAATGATCCCTGCAGAGCACTGGGGACAGGGCGAGGGAGCATCCCGGACTTTCTTTGCCATTTTTCAGGGATTTTTGTTTGTTCCTTCCCTTAGCTCTGACTATTTATATCAGGGCAGATAGGAGATTCCAGGCTGCAGAGCAGTATCCCTTGGGAAAATCCACGGAGCCTTTTCTCATGACCCCGGGGTGGCAGCAGCAGGGGGGGGGGGGTCAGAAGGAGCTGAATCCTCCGGAGAGGCCAAATTTGGGAAAAAAGCAATAAAATAAAATAATAATAAGGAGGAGACGTGACCCAGCTCCGGGAAAAGCGCTTCGACCGCCGGGATGGGAGGAGGAGGAGATGGGGTGGGAATAAGGATGGGATTGGGGGTTGGATGGGGGTGAGATGGGACTGGGGACTGCATGGGACGAGGGTGAGGATGAAGATGGGAATGGGTTGGGGAAGGGGATGGGATTGGAGGTGGGGATTGGATGGGATGGAGATGAAGATGGGCTTGGGAATGGAGATGGGAATGAAAATAAGGATAGGAAAGGGATGGGATTGGATTGTGAATGGAATGGAGATGGGAATCGGGTGGGGATGGGAATGGATTGGGGATGAGGATGAGGAGGGGAATGGGATGAGAATGGGGATGGGATTGGGGATTGGATGGGAAGGGAGCGGAATGGTAATGAGGACTGAGATGGGAATGAGGATGGGATTGAGATGAGAATGGGGATGGGATGGAATTGAATTCAGTATGGGATGAGGATGGGGATGGGATTGGACATGATGGTAAATCTGTGATGGGATTGGATTGGATACAGGATTGGGACGAGGATGAGATGGGGATGGGGACAGGGATGCAGAGCATCATCCTTCCTTTTCCCTATCACAATCCCGAATCGACCCTGCAGGCTGGGAAGCAGCTATTTGGGAGGATCCCCATCCATTGGGGGCCCAAAAGCAGAAGAGCATCCTGGTGGGAGTTGAGGCCGGAGCAACCCCCACGCCTCATCCCAACATCCTTGAATGACTTCTGTCCTGGAAAATAAACCTTCAAGGAGCAAAACACCGCGGCTGCAGGACCCCCACCCAGCGTCCCGCCGGAGCGGAAACGGTGCTGCCATTGTTTCTGGGGCCATTTCCTTTCCCCAAAGGCCTCTCCTTCTGGCTGGGAATGCCAAGGGATATTTCCCTTTGGAGCAGCCATGCTTTTTCCAAACAAAATCCAAATCAGGCTAGCATTTAGAAGGGGGAAAAAAAGCCACAAGCAGAAAAGGATGAGACCTGGAACCCCAAAATCAGATGGAGTGGACTTAAAATTGGGAAACAAGGGAGATGGAAGGATTTTGTCCAGGAAAAAAGGGAAAAAAATTGATTTTTTTCTTCCTGGCACCATATAGGGAGGTGAGTTCTCAGCTCTGGCACATCAGGATCCCCAGGCTGACCCCCGCTGCAGGCTGGCTTTTAGTTTAGGGCTGCTGGAGGGTGCTGCCCTCCAGCTGCAAGGAACCAAGAGGCTTTCCCCGGAGGATCCAGAGGCTCCTCTCTCAGAGCACACCAAAGAGGGATGGGTGGGGATTGAGCCCCTCCTCAGCACCCACCTGCCTGCTGGAGGGCATAGAGAGGGGTACCCTGGGTCCTACCCAGCGCCCCCCCCCCCGCCCCCCGCGAAAGCTCCTCCACCCTGCCTGGTGTGCCCCAGTTCTGCTTCTTGACGAGTGCCCTCCCCAGTTCCCCGGGTCCTGCCCAGTTTCCCCCGGCTGGTACTGCTGGATCCTGCTTGGTGTCCCCAGTGCTGCCCAACATCCTGACCTGTGGCCCCCCCCTCACCCCCATCCATACCCTGTTGTCTGTACCTGACACCTGCCCAGTGCTCCCCAGCCCAGTCCTGCCTAGGGCACCGTGTCTCCTGCTGCCATCAGATCTGCTCCATGCCCCTCCCGCGGTACCCCAATGCCTTGCCCCTTGTCTCCCCGGTACCCCCGGTACCCTCCCGGTTCCCACGCATCCTGGTCGGTATCCCCTCCCGGTAGCCCTGTACCTCTGGATCCTGTACCCGTTAGCCCTGTATCCCCTCTCGGAGGGCCCTGACCTCTGGATTCTGTCCGGTGCACCCCCGTGTCCTGCCCAGCGTCCCCCAGTGTCCCCCGGTTCCTGCCCGGTGTCCCCCAAGTCCCTCCGCATCCGCCCCTGTGCCCCCCGAGTTTTGCTCGGTGCCCCCACCCCGGTAGCCGAGTGCCCTCCCTGTACCTCTGGATCCTGCCCGGTGGCCCCCGCGGTCCTACCTGTGCGCCCCCGGTAACGCCGTGTCCTGCCTGGTGCTCCCCCGGTACCCCAGTGCCCCTGCAGCACCCCGCACCCTACCCAATACCTGCCCCCCGGCACCCCGCACTCTCCCGATGCCACCCCGCGGTGCCGTGCTCCCGGTGCCCAGGCGGTGCTCACCCAGCAGCGCAGCGAGCGCCAGCGCCGCCCGGCTCAGCGCGCCCATGGCCGCAGCAGGTGCCGGTAGCAGGGGGGGGACGGACGGGGAACGGCCCCCCCCATCCCCTCCGACCCCCCCGCAGGTGGAGGCGTGGACTCCTTGGGTGGGCGTGGTTTAGGGCGTGGTATCTCGTGGGCGTGGTTTCGCCCCACCTCGGGGGGGTGTCCCAGCCCCAAGGCAGCCCCCCCCTCCCAAACACCAGCCAAGTTTGCGGTGATAATTAATTAATAGGGCTCTTATTAATTAACTGATATTAGGGATAAGGGGGGAATGCGGCACCTCAATGTCACCTCACCCTACAGCAGGGTAGCAAAGGGACCACCTGAGCCCCTTTCCCCCCTCCCCCGCCCCTCGCCTTCCTCCCACATGAAATCCTTACAAATAATTGGCAAAAATCCCCCCAAAAGGCCATTTGGGGCTCTCCGGGTCTCGGGGGGATCCTCCCCGGCTCGGCCGAGGTTATGCCGGTTCCTGCGGCCAGGGTCAGCCCCCGGAGCGCCAGCGGGAAGGGATTAGGCGAAGGAGGAGGAGGAGGAGGAAGGCGGGGGGGATTAATCCCTGCTCGCCCTCGGCTCCCCCTCGCAAATCCAGCGCGGCCGCCGGGACCGCGGGATCCGCCCTCGGAGGATTTAGGGGGATAGACCCCGATGGATCCCACCTTTTCCCGGCCGGCAATCCCTCCCACCTCCCGGGAGAGCCTCATTCGCACTATCTTGTGGGTAAATTCACCCAATCTGGAGATAAATTCGCTCTGTTGCAGCTATTTACCCTGTTTCGGGCGAAATTAACCCTGTTGCAGGGTGATTAACCCTGTCTCGGGCCAAATGCTCTCGATTTGGGGCCAATCTCACTCGATTTTGGGGTAAATTAATCCAATTTTGGAGCAAATTCACCCTATTTCAAGCCAAACTCACCCTCTTTTCAGGGTGAATCACCCTATTTCGGGCCAAATTCACTTGATTTGAGAGTAAATTCAGCCCATTTTGGAGCAAATTTACCCTAGTTCAGGCCAAATTCACCTCCTTTTTCAGGCAAATTTATTCTATTTCAGGGCAATTGACCACATTTGGAGGCAACTCACCCTATTTTGGGGTTAATTCACCCTATTTGGGGGTGAAATCACCCTATTTTAGGGCCAAGTCTCTTAATTTCAGGGTGATTCACCCTATTTTGGGTTGATTCGCCCTATTTTGGGGCAAATTCACCTTCTTTCAGGGCGATTCACCCTATTTTGGAGTGATTCACTGTCTTTTGGGGTAAATTCATCTTATTTGGGGCCAAAATTTCTCCCTTCTGAGGCAAATTCACCCTGCTTCAGGCTAAGTTTCCCATTTTGGGGACCAAATTCACCCTGTTTGGGGATGATTCACTTTATTTTGGGACAATTCATCCTATTTTGAAGTGATTCACCCTGTATTGTGAAGACTTCACCCTGTAAGTGAAGTCACCCTGTTTTGGGGTGAGTCCTTTTATTTCAGGGCAATGCACTCTACTTTGGGGTTAATTTACCCTATTTGGGAGCAAATATTCATTATTTTACGGCAAACACCCTACTCCATGCCAAATTCACACCAAATCCACCCTATTTGGGGCCAAAATCACCCTATTTTGGGGTGATTCCCTAATTTGGGGCAATTCACTCTATTTTGAAACGATTCACCCTATCTTGGGCCAAATTTTCCCTATTTTGAGGCAAGCAGCCTATTTCATGCCAGATTCACCCTGTTTGGAGCCAAATTTACCCTTTTGGGGGCAATTCACTCTATTTTGAAGTGACTCACCCTATTTTGGGGTAAATGTACCCTATTCTAAGCAAATTCTTCCCTATTTTGAGGCAAGCAGCCTATTTCATGCCAAATTCACCCTATTTGGGGCCCAATTCACCCTATTTGGGGCCAGATTCATCCCGTTTGAGGCAAATTCATCCTCTTTCAGTCCAACCTCCTATGGGGCAACGCCAGCCTCCTGCTTTTCCCCTGCGTTGGTCATCTCCATGAGGACAAACCCAGGTCCAGCAGCGCTCAGCCCCCCTACCATAAACCGATTAATGACACCTGGTACCAACGGAGCCTCAGGTGGAAATCTCCCCAGGACAGCAGCTCCCTGCCCCCTCCAAATTTCCCTGTGGGGAGGAGGAGAAAGAGATTTGGCAAAGCTGCTCTGCACTTGCTTGATTTTATTAGGACCGACACATTCATCGTATGCCACAACGCCACCGATCGATGAGCTCCAGGGATAAAAAACCCATGGGGAAGGGCTGGCTCCAGCCAGCAGGGAAATGGGGCTGATACAGAACATGTCTGAAAAAGGCAGTAAATGCGTCCTCCCCCCGCCCCCCACCCCCACCCCTCCCCTTTCCCCCCATTCTCACAGCTTTGATTGTATTCCGTAAGCATGGTGCAAACCAAACCGAGAGCTCCTGGCTGCCAGGAAGGGAGAGACCAACCAGAAACAGAACAAACCAAGTGAAAAACAAACAAACACAGAAAAAACAAAACAAACAAACAAAATAAATAACCCCCCCCCAAAACCGAAAACCACCCCAAGAAGACCCAACCAATCAACCAAAACCAACAACCACAGAAACAAACAAAACCAAAATCAAACTGAAAATAAAACCTAAAAGAAAAACTGAAAAAAAAAACCCCAACCCAAAGTGAAATAAAAAACAAGACCCTACAAAAAAAAGGGAAAAAAAATTAAATAAGGAAAATAAATACAACAAAAAATTTAAAATAAACAAATTAAAAAAACAACTAAAAACCAACCAAAAAACCCTAAAGAAATGAAATAAAAACAAACAAAAAATTTTAAAAACTGAAAACAAAGAAATGAAAATAAAAAGAAAAGAAAAAACAAACAAAACCTTAAAATAAACAATTTTTTAAAACAAAAAAATTAAAAAACAAAACCCAAAAAACTTGCAAATAAAGACCATGAAAAAAAAACCAAAGTAAAACAAATATTTAAAAAACTAAACTAAACAAAAACAAAATTAAAGACCCAAACCAAAGGGAAAAAAAGTCAAACTAAAAGAAACAAACCCCCAAAACCCTAAATATCCCAAACAAACAAAAAATTAAAAAAAAAAAAAGGGGGGAAGAAAACCCAAACTAAAACCCAACCAACCAACCAAACAAAAACCAAAAAAGAAACAAACTGGGGGGTGGAGGGAAACGGAAATAAAAGAAAAGGGAAAGGAAAAAAGGGTCAGGAATTCTTTTAATGGTAAATAAAAAACCCAAACAAAAAAACCCCAACAAAATCCAAGTGGATATGGCAACGCTGTCAGGAACAGGTGGGATAGAGCCTGGAAAGTCGAAGTCTTTTTGCAGGCAACACTGTTTGGAGCGAGGAGCAGCCTCGGCTGGGTGCAGGCAGAGCCAAGCTCAGTCTGTACAGGAAGTGTTTGTGTGAGGATGGCTCTGGAGGAGTCCCCACGGGCTGAGCCCAGGCCTGGCTCGCCGCCGGCTATTGCTTAGTGCTGCAGAGCCGCAGTAACACTGACCCAAGGGATGCATCCCACAGACATGGTGGAAGAAAGGAAAACCAAAAACCCCCAAACCCCAACTTTTTGTCTGAAAAACGTCCCCCCCCCTACACTCTTGTCCCATGTGGAATGTACCTAAAGTGAGGGCTTCTCCTCGCTGGGGCGCGGGGAGCAGGATGCGCGGCGCTGGCCGGGCGCTGGGGATGAGCTGGTGGGAAGGACCCTCTGCGGGGAGGCTTTCATCCCAGAAAAATTCCCATTCCCAGGCGGGAAGGGCCCGGCCGCGACGGAAACAAAGGGAGCAGGAAGCCCTTGATCCTTATGAAGGAGGAGCCTCAGTTGTTGAACTTTAAAGGGTATCCGATGGCTTTTTCCAGGCACTCTACCAGCGAGCCGGCCGACAGAAAATCCCTCTCCACTTCCACAAATTTGATGTAGATGGATTTGGGGGAGACGCCAGGCTCCACCACGCAGTTCTGGGATAAGAAGGCGTTGATGCCCAGCCAATCCTTGCTGAAGGTTTTGGTGTTGGCCTGGAAGTGTAGGAACAGGCACTGCTGCAGAGTCCGCACCTCGGCGATGCCGAGGTAGCAGTAGATGATGCGGGCGGCCTCCATCTCCACCCGCAGGGAGGCCTGGGGCGAGGGCACCTCCAGCTCGCTCTGAGTCTCAGTGAGGGGCTCCACCCCCCTGTGCTCAGCCAGGGGCGAGGGCGGCTTCTCGTGGCACTCCTCGTAGCCGATGGCGTACAGGCCGGGGCTCTTGGGGATGCCCCCTGGCAGCAGGTACTGCACCACGTTGCCGCCGGTGGGCTTGGAGTGGGCGATGGGGATCCAGTCGATCTCCATGTGCAGCTCCAGGCAGCGCGCCTCACTGATGGTGATCTCCAGGAATTTGTAGTAAACGTTCTTCCAGTTCATTTTCTGCACCCGGGTCATGATCACCCTGCCCTCCGGCTTCTCCGAGTTGAAGTACTCGCGCAGGCGCTTGCCCAGCGGCACCTGGGAGCTGATCTCGGCGTAGTGGTAGCGAATGTCCTCCTTCCAGCGCGTGTTGTAGCCGATGCCGAAGATCGCCAGCTTGTTGGACAGGTGCAGCCGCGAGAAGTCCGTCCAGCTCTGGAACAGCTCCCACTTCAGCTGCACCGACTCCAGGATCTGCATGATGTTCTGCATCACGTCGCGCTTCCTGCGGAGGGGACACCAGCCAGACAGGGATGAAGGCAGCAGGATGGCTGCAGACCACCCCCTGCCCAGCCTGCTCCCCGGCCCCTCGGCAGCACAGCTCTCACTGCAGCTCGGCTACTTCAAGCTGCACCAGGCAATGTTTCTGCCCTGGAAGGGTTCCCAAAGCTTGGAATGGGCTGCCCAGGGCAGTGCTGGAGTCACCCTCCCTGGGGGTGTTGCAGCCCTGTGTGGAGCTGGTGCTTAGGGACATGGTTTGGTGCTGAGCCTTCAGTGCTGGCTCGAGGCTTGGGCTGGGGGCGCTTGCAGGGCTCTGCCCACTGCATGGATTCTGGGATTCTAGGTGGGCTTATGGCTTATATAGAATCATAGAACAGTAGGGGTTGGAAAGGACCTCCAAAGATCACAGAATCATAGAACAGGGGTTGGAAGGGACCCCTGGAGATCATCCAGTCCAAGGCCCTGCCAGAGCAGGGTCACCCAGGCCAGAGCACACAGGAACACATCCAGGTGGGGTTGGAAGCTCTCCACACAAGGACACTCCACAACCTCTCTGGGCAGCCTGCTCCAGCCCTCCAGCACCCTCACAACAAACAACTTTCTCCTCAGCTTCACCTGGAACCTCCTGGGGTCCAGCTGGTACCTGTTATCCCTTGTCCTCTGGTGGACAAGGGATGCACAAGGTGCACAAGGTGGTCTTGTGCACCACCACAAAGAGCCTGGCAGCCACCCCTCAGATATTTACAGACACTGGTAAGATCTCCTCTCCTCTCAAGACTAATCAGCCTCAGATCATCAAAGTCCAACCCCCATGCAGGATCACCTAGGGTAGGTCACACAGGAATCACTGTGGCTGGATGAGGCCCTGAAGATCATGGAGTCATTTTGGTTGGAAGAGGCCTTTTAAGATCATTGAGTCCAACCCTTAACTCAGCACTGTCAGGTCACCACCAAACCAGGGCCCTCAGCACCACATCTCCATGGCTTTGAAACCCCTCCAGGGATGAGGCCTCCACCACTGCCTGGGATCAGACAGAGCTGGCTCTGGCCTGGCAGCACTTGGTGCCTGCTCATATTCAGCTTTTCCCTCCCCAGCATCCCCAAGTCCTTCTCCACAGGGCTGCTCCCCAGCCCTGCATTCCCAGTCTGGATTGATAGAGGAGGCTGCCCTGACCCAGGTGCAGGACCTTGCCTGTAGCCTTCTTGGCCCTCAGGAGGTTCACCCAGGAGCACACAGGGCTGCTGTTAGAGAGAGCACAAAGCAAGGACCCAGCTGCTCCAAGTCCCAGCACTGGATCAGGTCCATGGCTCATGGGACTGAGCCCACGGAGCAGATGTGCCATGGCCAGACACAAGCCACTGTGAGATGGGCAGCAGAAATCCCTCTGGATATCCAGGAACCAGACCCCTGCATGAGCAGAGAGTGCCTGAGGCAAACTGGAGCAGCTTCCTCCAGGCTGAATGGATGAGACACTGGGGGTGTAATTAGCTCATGAGGAGAACCACTAATTGCAGGAGTTATTGTCCTCTAATCATTGTGGTGGGAAGATAATTTGACTCGTTTGGCAACGGAGAAACCTCTGGAGGTCCAACAAAGGGGAACTCAAAGCTCTCTCCACCCAGCTCCCCTCCCTTTTATCTGCTGAAGAGCGATCAGGGAGGTCAGCACAGCCCCAGACAGGTTGTTCCCCCTCCCATGTCCCACCAGAACCTGCTGCATCTGCACTGCCCACTCCAGGTGGCAGCAGACTTCTCTGGGGCACAGAATTTCCTCCTCTTGAGGGCTCCTTTGCTGCCTTCCTAACAATGGCTTCAGCTCCCTAAAATCAGCTCCCTCCAACAGCCACCCATGGAGGGAAGCCTGACACTGGTGCGGGACATGATGGTCTTCAAGCAAGAGCAGACACAAACCACCCGAGGCTGAGCCCCTGGCAGCTGCAGTTCTGTCCTGTTTGGACCAGGGAGTCCCCATCAAAGGTTCAAAGGAAAAGGTGTGGGAGCTGCAGTCCTTCCCACAGTGCTGGAGGGCTCTAGCCTGGCAGCCTCTCCTCTCAGCCCTGCTCCTGCAGGTGTCAACACCAGGCACTGGTTGTGGGAAGACTTTCAGGTACCTGGTGCCTCCCAGAGGTACCAAGCTGCAGACCAGAGCTCTGCACTGAGCAGCTGGACACACAGCAGTTCAGAGCCATGGAACAGTTTGGGTTGGAAGAGACCTCAAAGATCCCGGAGTCCAACCCTTCCCCAGCACTGCCAGGGCACCACCAATCCATGGCCCTCAGCACCGCATCTCCACAGCTCTGAAAAGCCTCCGGGTATGGAGACTCCACCACTGCCCTGGGCAGCCTCTGACAACCCTTTTGGGGAAGAAATTGTTCCTCACCTCCAACCTAAACCTCCCCTGGCACAATTTCAGGCCTCTTGTCCTATCCCTTGTTCCTTGGGAGAAGAGCCCAAACCCCCACGAGGCTCCAACTGTTCAGGAAGCTGTGGAGAGCCAGAAGGTCTCCCTCAGCCTCCTCTTCTCCAGGCTCAACACCCCCAGCTCCCTCAGCTGCTCCTCCCCAGCCCTCTTCTCCAGACCCTTCCCCAGCTTCCTTGCCCTTCTCTGCTCCTGCTCCAGCCTCTCAATGTCCTTCTGGCAGTCAGAAGCCCCAAACTGAAGCCAGCACTCAAGGGGTGGCCTCAGCAGTGCCCAGTCCAGGGGCACAATCCCTGCCCTGCTCCTGCTGCCCACACCATTGCTGCTCCAGCCCAGGCTGCTGGTGCCCTTCTTGCCCACCTGGCCACCCCCTGCCTCATCTCCAGCTGCTGTCCCCCAGCACCCCCAGGGCCTTTCCTGCTGGGCACTTTCCAGCCCCTCTGCCCCAGCCTGGAGCCTTCCTGGGGTTGTTGTGCCCCAAGGGCAGGACTCAGCTCTGGGCCAAACAACCCAAATGGCTTGAGCAGCACATCAGGAAGATTCTTGGAGTGCTCTTACAAAGCATTTTTCAAGCCCATCTCCACAATTATTGGAATTGCAAAGTGGAAACCTTCTGGGGAGCAGGCAGGGGAGGGCAGCTAGCAGGGGAGGGCAGCAGGCAGGGGAGGGCAGCTGGCAGGGGAGGGCAGCTGGCAGGGGAGGGCAGCTAGCAGGGAGGGCAGCAGGCAGGGGAGGGCAGCAGGCAGGGGAGGGCAGCTGGCAGGGGAGGGCAGCTGGCAGGGGAGGGCAGCTAGCAGGGAGGGCAGCAGGCAGGGGAGGGCAGCTGGCAGGGGAGAGCAGCTGGCAGGGGAGAGCAGCTGGCAGGGAGGGCAGCAGGCAGGGGAGGGCAGCAGGCAGGGGAGGGCAGCAGGCAGGGAGGGCAGCTGGCAGGGAGGGCAGCAGGCAGGGGAGGGCAGCAGGCAGGGAGGGCAGCTGGCAGGGAGGGCAGCAGGCAGGGAGGGCAGCAGGCAAGCTGTGGCTCGCTGTGGGGCTGCCTGGCAGCACAGGGCTGGGGTTTCACTCTGCTGCCTGCAGACAGCAGCTGAGCTGCACTTCAGGCACATGAGGCCCCTTCAGAGGCAGAGGCTGGAGGCAGCAGTGTGGGCAGGTTTCATTCAGCAGAGGAGGAGCAGAGCTAAGCACCAAAGAGCAAAGCAGAGCCCACACCTTCATGAAGTGCTCCATAAATACTGTGCCAGGTTCAGCTTGGCACAAAACAGAGCTGAAGAGCTGCTGGAAAGAAATTTGTCACTCACCACATGGAGTTCCAGCAGGGCAAGGGCAGGGTCCTGCCCCTGGGGAGCAACAACCTCCTGCAGCAGCACAGGGCAGGGGGGAGCTGCTGGGAAGCAGCTGCAAGGAGAAGGAGCTGGGAGTGCTGGGGGATAGGAAGGTGCCCAGGAGCAGCAATGTGGCCTGGGGGCCAAGAAGGCCAAGGGTGCCCTGGGGGCATGGAGAAGAGCAGCCCCAGAGGGCATCTGAGCAATGCTCAGCAAGAGCTAAAGGGCCCCTGGGGGGGCAAGAGGCTGTGGCCAGACTCTGCTCAGTGGTGCCCAGGGACAGGCCAAGGGGCACTGGGCACAAAGTGGAGCCCAGGAGGTTCCAGCTAAGGAGGAGGAGAAGTTGTTTGTTGTGAGGGTGCTGGAGGGCTGGAGCAGGCTGCCCAGAGAGGTTGTGGAGTGTCCTTGTGTGGAGAGCTTCCAACCCCCCCTGGGCATTGTGCCCCTGGGCAAGTTGGTTGGACTGGATGAGCTCCAGAGGTCTCTTCCCACCCACACCTTGCTGGGATCCTCTCTAAGGGAGGGAAGGGCTTTTTCCAGAGGGAATCCATCACTTCCAGCAGGGAATCCATCACTTCCCAGGAAGCAACTGGGAAAAAGCCATTTCCAGAAGCTCTGTTGTTTGGTTTCCACATCTCCTCTTCCTCCAGCACACAGCAGCCATGCTGCTGAGCTCCACTTTCCCAGGCTCTGTCCAGCACCTCCATGGCTTGGCCAAGCAGCCATGGTCACACTGTCACTGCTGTTTAGTCTTCCTCAGGAAGGGCCCAGCCAGCAGAGTGTTTCCTGTCTCAGCACCCTGTGCCCCCAGGCAATCTCCTTTTCCATCTGCAGAAGGTGCCCAGAGCTGCACTTCAGCCATCACCCAGCTGCAGCCTGGCCCAACTGCACCTCCTCCTCCAGGGAAGCTTTTGAGTCCAGATCAGGAGAGAGGATTGGGTAGAAATTTGTTCTGTTTCCAAACAGAAGCTGACTTCAAAGAGGCCTAAGCAGCTGGTCTGAGTGGAGGACCTGGCTGCTCCTGCTTCTGGTACATCTTCACAAAGCCCACAGCCTACAAAAGTGCTCCTCAGACAGATTACCCAGCAGGAAGAAGTCTGAAGAGGCATTTTGCTCTCTGGGGGCAGAGAGTGCCAAGGGGATGCAGCAGCAGAGCCAGCACTCTGCTGGGGGAGTCCAGCTGATGGAGCCCAGGACCTGGACACAGCTCACTTCTTGCTCTTCACTTCCTTCCCTGCCTAGAACAAGGCAGTGCAGGAAGCACAGGAAGGTCTGAGGTGTGGAAGGTCAGGTCCTGACCCCTGCTGCTCAGAGAGGCAGTGCTGGCCATGCTGAGGAGACATGGGGATGAGGGACAGGGATCTGCAGGACAGAGTCCAAGGGAGGGCTCCAAGGATGCTGAAGGGACTGCAGCACTGCCAGGGGAGGAGAGGCTGAGAGCCCTGGGGGTGTTCAGTGTGGAGAGGAGAAGGCTGAGAGGGATCTGATCAATGTCTATCAATAGCTGAGGGCTGGGGGTCAGGAGGGAAGGGACAGGGACAGGCTCTGCTCACCCTGGGATAGGCCAAGGGGCAGTGGATGGAAACTGCAGCCCAGGAGGTTCCACCTCAATAGGAGGAGGAACTTCTGCACTGGGAGGGTGCCAGAGCCCTGGAGCAGGCTGCCCAGAGAGGTTGTGGAGTCTCCTGCTCTGGAGCCTTTGCAGCCCCATCTGGATGTGTTCCTGTGTGACCTGTGCTGGATTCCATGGTCCTGCTCTGGCAGCAGGGGTGCACTCAAAGATCTCCAGAGGTCCCTTCCAACCCCTCACATCCTCTGATCCTCTCAGCCTGAGATGGGACACATTAGGTTTGGGGGTGCACAATGAGGTCCCAGTGCTGGCAGGAGCAGCTGAACCCCTCACAGGCAGCAGCAGGGAAGTGGAGTCCCAGGTCCTGCAGTCTGTTACCAGCTGACAGCAGCAGCAGCCCCAACCTTGTGTGCTGCAGCAGGAGGAGGATCCATCCCAGCACCCAGAGCTCAGCTTCCCACAGCATGGACCTTGGCAGTACTCTCCAGCCCTAAGAAGATAGCATCAGGGTGCAGGTCTGCTCCCCACATTTATTGCAAGCTCCAAAACCCCTTCCAAAATCCCAGGGGAAGGACAGGAGGAAGCAAAGCCACAACATTTCCACTGCAGGAGTTTACAGCCAAGGGGCGGAAAGTGCTGCTGAAGCTCTTCTGATCCTATTGAGCTGATTTCTGCTGGACACCTGCACAGGCCCTGAGGAGCTGAAGCCTCAACCTGCTGTGAAATGAGCTACAGGTGTGTGAAGCAAGGCCAGCAGGGCAAGGGAGGTTCTCCTCCTCCTCCGCTCTGCCCTGCTGAGGCCACAGCTGCAGTCCTGGGGGCAGTTCTGTGCTCCCCAGTTGCAGAGGGACAGAGAAGTGCTGGAGAGAGTCCAGGGGAGGCTGGGAAGCTGCTGAGGGGCCTGGAGCAGCTGTGTGAGGAGCAAAGGCTGAGAGCCCTGGGGCTGAGAGCCTGCAGAAGAGCAGCCCCAGAGGGCATCTGAGCACTGCTCAGCAAGAGCTAAAGGGCCCCTGGGGGGCAAGAGGCTGTGGCCAGACTCTGCTGAGTGGTGCCCAGGGCCAGGCCAAGGGGCACTGGGCACAGACTGGACCCCAGGAGGCTCCAGCTGAATAGGAGGAGAAAGTTGTTTGTTGTGAGGGTGCTGGAGGGCTGGAGCAGGCTGGCCAGAGAGGTTGTGGAGTGTCCTTGTGTGGAGAGCTTCCAACCCCCCCTGGGCATTGTGCCCCTGGGCAAGCTGCTGTGGGTGCCCTGCTGGAGCAGGGCTTGGACTGGATGAGCTCCAGAGCTCCCTTCCCATCTCACCATGCTGAGGTTCTGTATCTTAATACCAACTTCCCTCTTTCTTCTGACTGCTTCTGATCTACTAAGTCAGAATTTTCAAGTTCTGTGCTCTCCTACTGGGGGAAACAAAGGAATTTTCAGCAGTTGGAAGATGTTTTGTGCTTCCACTGAGCACATACCAGGGGCTGATCACCTGCAGGCTTCAGAAAAAGCCTGAGACCCTGAGACTTCAGAGGGTTCTGTGCATTGTGGGGGGAAAAAACACAACCAGAGAATTCTGAAAGGTCTGAATCTAGCAGGCCTGCCCCATCCATCCCTCTGCTCAGCAAGGCCTGGAAGATCCAGGCAGTCCAAGTTTCTGTCTCAGAAAAATCAGGATTGTTTTCAATGCAGCTCCCCAAAACACACCTTGAAAGGTAAAATGGTCTGCAGCAAAAGAGAGGAGAGCAGCAGGATGAAGAGAGGAAATGTCCTCCTCTGCTCTGCTCAGACCCCACCTGCAGCACTGTCTCCAGCTCTGGTGCCCCAGCACAAGGACCTGGAGCTGATGGAGAGGGTCCAGAGGCCACCAAGATGATCAGAGGGCTGAGAACCTCCCCTGTGGGGCCAGGCTGGGAGAGTTGGGGCTGTTCAGCCTGGAGAAGAGAAGGCTCCAGGCAGACCTCAGAGCAGCCTTCCAGGACCTGAAGGGGCTCCAGGAGAGCTGGGGAGGGACTTGGGACAAGGGCTGGGAGTGCCAGGATGAGGGACAATGGCTTTGAGCTGGGAGAGGGGAGGTTGAGAGTGGAGACGAGGAAGAAATTGTTTGGAGTGAGGCTGGGGAGAGACTGGCACAGGTTGCCCAGGGAGGCTGTGGCTGTCCCCTGCCTGGAGGTGTTCCATGCCAGGCTGGATGAGGCCCTGAGCACCCTGGGCTGGTGGGAGGTGTCCCTGCCCAGGGCAGGGGGTTGGAGCTGGATGAGCTTTGAGCTCCCTTCCAACCCAACCCATTCTGTGAGTCTATGAAATTATGCCAGAAAGAGCTGCTCCAAGAGGCAACAGCAACACTGATACTGGAAAAGAAAAAAAGAAGAGAAGATATATTAATCCAGGGCTTTGAGAAGCTAAAGGGAATTAACTCCTCACTGTCACCTTTGGGCAATGTGAAGATGCACCTGGAGTCAGGAGGGTGATGAAGCTCAGCCTCAAAAGCTTCTTTTGTTAGCTTTAGGTTTTTGTGGTTTTAGAGGAGTTTTTTGTCACGTGGTTAGAGTGAACCCCTCCTTTGTGTCACCACCCAGGGACATGGTGGTGAGGACTTCACACCCTACAGAAGGTCATTTGCCACCAGGGAAACATCCTACAGACACAGCAGCCTAGGTGGAACTGACCCCAGATGGTCTGCAACTCACTTTGTGATGCCTCACTGCAACCCTGGACAGACCACAGCCACCCTGGGCAGAGTCCCTGAGTCTCAACTCCCTTCAGCCATTGGAATCTTGCCTCCAGCTCTGGTGTCCCCAGCAGGAGAAGGACACAGAGCTGCTGGAGAGAGGCTAGAGGAGGCCACAAAGATGCTCCAAGGGCTGGAGCAGCTCTGCTGTGAGCACAGGCTGAGGGAGCTGGGGGGGTTCAGTCTGGAGAGGAGAAGGCTCCAGGGGGACCTCAGAGCTGCCTGCCAGGACCTGAAGGGATCCTGCAGGAAGGCTGCAGAGAGATTTTTGCTGAGAGTGTCTGAGACAGGCCAAAGGGGAATGGTTTGGAGCTGAGGCAGAGCAGGGTTAGAGTGGAGCTGAGGAAGAAGTTCTTCAGCAGGAGGGAGGTGAGACTCTGGCACAGGCTGCCCAGGGAGGCTGTGGCTGCCTCCTGCCTGGGGGTGTTCAGTGCCAGGCTGGATGAGACCTTGAGCAGCTGAGTCCAGCTGAGAGGTGTCCCTGGGCATGGCAGGAGGCTGCAGTGGATGATCCCTGAGGTCCCTTCCACCCTGAGCCATTCTAGGATTGATTCCTCTGACTGCCTGGTGTTGGTGTCAGTGAGGGAAGGAGGTTTGTGTGCTCAAAGCATTCTAAATGGTATT
This sequence comes from Indicator indicator, assembly GCF_027791375.1. Taxonomy (NCBI): domain Eukaryota; kingdom Metazoa; phylum Chordata; class Aves; order Piciformes; family Indicatoridae; genus Indicator; species Indicator indicator. The sequence continues at coordinate 8,053,772 of NC_072043.1, forward strand.
TGCCACTGCTTTAACTGGTCCCCAAGGCTACAAGTCAGCTCTGCAAAGCCATCAAAATGACAAAAATCCCAACTTTTGTAGCCTGGTTTCTCAACCAGGAGGAGAAACGCACAACATTCCCTCATGTTTCCTCACCTCCAAACTTCAGACAAATGGAAAAATACAGCCCAAGAGGTCCAGGAGCTGAGCCTTGCAGCCTCCCCACACACATCCCAGGTGTGCTCTGTCCCTGTTTGATTCCTGGAGTGAGCCTTGGTGGGTTCACCAAAGCCCTGAAGAAGCAGAGCTGTGGAGCTCTGCAGCTGTTGTGAGGTACCTGAAGCAGACCCAGCTGCAGGAATCTTGCTCTAACCACACTTAGGAGTTCCAACCATCCTCCCCCTCCGGCACAGCACTCCTTGGGAGAGACAGGGCAGGGTCAAACATCCAGAAATGACTTACTGGGTGTCTTCTGAAGACTCCTGTTTGATCTTTAGTGTTCTTTTCGGGGTAGGCATCTCATCTGCAAGGGAAAAAAAGGCAGCAGACCATCAGAGAGGAACCAACCTTCCCAGGCCTTCAAGGATGGAAATAGAAACTAAAATAAACCCAAAGCTGCTTCCTCAGCCTAGAGGTCCAGAGAGTTCCTAAATCTTCCATAACTGAGTGGGATTTTCCACAGAGGAGATGTGCTCAGGTCAGCTCTGAACCAACTCTGCAAGGACAAAACCCTTCAGGCCATGAGGACAAGAGGTGGATGCTGGCTGTGAAGTCACAAATCAATTTAACTGCAAACTGCACTGTGAGAAACAAGGAGGAAAGGAGGAGAAAAGGCTTTGAAGGGGACATTTGGAGAGCAAGCAGCAGAACAAGGCCACCTGTGCTGCAGGAGCTGCTGCAGGCAGGGAGCTGCTCTCACCCACATGAAGGGCAGCAGCAGCCCAGGGCTCCCAATGGACTGAAGGGAACCAATCCTAGAATGGCTCAGGGTGGAAGGGACCTCAGGGATCATCCACTGCAGCCTCCTGCCATGCCCAGGGACACCTCTCAGCTGGACTCAGCTGCTCAAGGTCTCATCCAGCCTGGCCTTCAACACCCCAGGCAGGAGGCAGCCACAGCCTCCCTGGGCAGCCTGTGCCAGAGTCTCACCTCCCTCCTGCTGAACAACTTCTTCCTCAGCTCCACTCTAACCCTGCTCTGCCTCAGCTCCAAACCATTCCCCCTTGGCCTGTCTCAGACACCCTCAGCAAAAATCTCTCTGCAGCCTTCCTGCAGGATCCTTTCAGGCAGCTCTGAGGTCCCCCTGGAGCCTTCTCCTCTCCAGGCTGCACCCCCCCAGCTCCCTCAGCCTGTGCTCACAGCAGAGCTGCTCCAGCCCTTGGAGCATCTTTGTGGCCTCCTCTGGCCTCTCTCCACAGCTCTGTGTCCTTCTCCTGCTGGGGACAGCAGAGCTGGAGGCAGGACTGGAGGTGAGGTCTCAGCAGAGCAGAGCCCAGGAGCAGAATCCCCTCTGCCCACACTGCTCTGGCTGCAGCCCAGCACACAGCTGCCTGAGGGCTGCAGGAGGTCACTGCTGGCTCCTGGGGAGCTGCTCAGCACTCAGCACCCCCAAGGCTCTTTCTTCAGGGCTGCTCTCAACCCACTCTGCACCCAGCCTGGATTTGTGCCTGGGGCTGGCCCGTGCCAGCTACAGGACCTTGCACTGTGACTTGGTGAACCTCTTGCAGCTGGCACTGGGACACTTCTCCAGCCTGGCAAGACCCTTCTGGATGCCATCCCTGCCCTCCAGGGAGTCCAGCACCACCCAGCCTGGTGCCATCAGCAGCCTTGCTGAGAGTACACTCAGTGCCCAAAGATGTTAAAGAGCACTGGGCCCAGGACAGAGCCCTGAGGAGCTGCAGTGGGCACTGCTCTGCAGCTGGGCATGGAGCTGTTGGTCACAACTCTTGCAGCCATGCAGCCACAAAGGTGGTGACAAAGCAGGACAGCAGGGTTTGACTCACCAGAAGGAGTCAAGCTGGGCAGAATCAGCTCCATTCAGCTGATTGCTAACATCAGATCAGCTCCTCCTGGTCCTCACCCTCCTGTTCCTGACTTCTAAAGCCTCAGGGGAAGGACTGGGATGTGGCTACCACCCAAAGCACAAAGGTTAAACTGGGATCCAAGCTTCTCACCCTGGCTCACCACAGAGATGTGCACAGGTTGGGGACTGTATCTCCTTTTCCTTCTTCACTCCATAAACCAGGAGAGCAAAAACTCCTCCTTGCAGCAGGAGCCACTGCCCAGTTCACCACTTGGCTCTGAACTGGAGTTTCCACTGGGAAAACAACTCCCATGCAGGGAGCAAAGAGCAGCTGTGAGGTTGGTCCTCAGGAGCCAGAACTGTGCTCACTGGGGGAGGGACAGGCTCTGGATGTGTCCAGCTGGACCTCAGTAAAGCTTTGGACTTGTGTGCCTCAGCATCCTCCTGGAGAAGCTGCTGCTGAGGGCTGGGGCAGTTGGGTGCTTCCCTGGGGAACAACTGGGCCCAGGAGTGCTGGGGATGGAGCTAAAGCCAGCTGGGGGCTGCTCACAGGAGGTGTCCCCAGGGCTCAGTGCTGGGCCCAGCTCTCTTTAATGTCTTCATCAATGACCTGGGTGAGGGCATGGAGGCTCCCTCAGGCAGTCTGCAGCTGGCACCAAGCTGGGTGGCTGTGTTGATCTGCTGGAGGGTTGGAGGCTCTGCAGAGGCACCTGGCCAGGCTGCAGGGATGAGCCAAGACCAATGGGAGGAGGTTCAACAAGGCCAAGGGCTGGGTCCTGCCCTTGGGGCACAACAACCCCAGGAAGGCTCCAGGCTGGGGCAGAGGGGCTGGAAAGTGCCCATCAGGAAAGGCCCTGGGGGTGCTGGGGGACAGCAGCTGGAGATGAGGCAGGGGGTGGCCAGGTGGGCAAGAAGGGCACCAGCAGCCTGGGCTGGAGCAGCAATGGTGTGGGCAGCAGGAGCAGGGCATGGATTGTGCCCCTGGACTGGGCACTGCTGAGGCCACCCCTTGAGTGCTGGCTTCAGTTTGGGGCTCCTGACTGCCAGAAGGACATTGAGAGGCTGGAGCAGGAGCAGAGAAGGGCAAGGAAGCTGGGGAAGGGTCTGGAGAAGAGGGTTGGGGAGGAGCAGCTGAGGGAGCTGGGGGTGTTGAGCCTGGAGAAGAGGAGGCTGAGGGGAGACCTCATTGCTCTCTGCAGCTCCCTGCAAGGAGGCTGGAGCCAGGTGGTCAGTGGTCTCCCAAAAAAAAAAGGGATAGAACAAGAGGAGATGGCCTCAAGCTGCTCCAGGGGAGGTTTAGGTTGGACATGAGGAACAATTTCCTCCCTTGAGGGTTGTCAAGGCCTGGCCCAGGCTGCCCAGGGAGGTGGTGAAGTCCCCATCCCTGGAGGGGTGCTGAGGGCCATGGTTTGGTGGTGCCCTGGCAGTGCTGGGCTCATGTTTGGACTCTGTGATCCTGAAGCTCTCTTCCAACCAAACCAATTCTATGGTTGTAAGCTCAAGGAACCCTCCTGCTTCAGCAGCCTGCTCAGCTCATGAGTGTTCTCCACCCAGCATGTGGAGCTTTGCTGCCTCCCTCCCAGCTCAACGAGCCAGAAGCAGTGAGCAAAGCTCCAGCTGAGTTCATTCATCGATTCTGCTGCAGGCTTCACTCCCTCAGGCAGGCAGCAGGAGGAGCTCACTCCAGCCCTCAGCCTCCACCCTCCTCTTGCTCCTTTTGTCACTGGGAGCAGGCCACACACCTGGCCTGGGCACATTTCCAGAGGTCCAGCAGGGTCTGGGGGATGCAGGCAGGAGGAGTGTGATGGTTTGAAACTGTCTTTTTAATTTTTCCTTGCAAAGTTCAAAACAGAGAAAGTGAAAGAATGTAAATAAGTCACTATTGGGTGTAAGAAAGCAAAATAACGATTGTTCTAAACACTTCCATTGGATAGATAGAAATGTTTAAGAACTATTACCCAAAACAAAGTAGGCACTCTGCACATTCTGCGTTCGGCAGTGGGGGCAGTTGCTGGGCTGTCTGGCTGCTGTTTCTTCTTCTCTTCTGGCTGAAGATAACACACTGACCTTGGCAGCTAAGTTAACAACTTTCTGCTTAACTAACTCTGCTTCTCTGTCCAGGGGGGTCTGGGGGGGAAGCTCCTGGGAGAGGGAGGCCCCTTTGGGAGGGTCCCCTTGGGGGGAAGCAAAGGGAGATCGATTGTGCTTTTTCTGTTGATTGTATATATTTGTGAATGTTGTGAATTTTGTATATTTGTACATATTCATTGCATTTCATTGTAGATTTTAGACTCTGCTTGTAAATACAGCTTTTCATTTGCTTCCAGACTGGGCTAGCCTGGTTATTGTTGGTGGGGGGGGAATTTCAGCTCACACCAACACACTTTTTATTTTTGGCGCTCCAACTCGGGGCTCGATTGCTTGTTTGATTTATTTCTGCTCAGATTAGGAAGCAAAATGAAGCTGTTTTGGATTTTGAGTAATTTTATTTCCTCTGTTATCAGTGTGATTGTCTACAGATGGGCTGTTTCCTGCATGATAGATAAGATTGTGAGATATGTGGCATATAAGTCATTTCTTTGGGTTAAGAACAAGTTACTGAATGTTGGTGAATTCTGTTATGGTCTTATTGGGCTAAGAAGCTATGGTAACTCAACTATGGATCTGCTAGCAGACACATATGAGTTTGTTACTCCTCTTACAACTACAGAGGGTCTTTGTAACCAGTGGTACCCTAGATATCTTGTACTAGCCTTAATCTTAATTTTGTTGCTTCTTGGAATAATCATATGGCTACTGATAGCACTGTATCAAAAAAGACATAAGGCTACTTGCTCTTCCAACTCTGCTGTGAATGTGAAAACCAAGCCAGTAAATTTGGTGGCCACTGTAACCAGAAAGCGTAAAGGAGCTGCAGGAGGAGATGCAGATGCTGCAGGAGATGGTGCAGATGGAGATGAGGGTCCTTCTACTCAGGGTCCCTCTGTTAAGAAAGATCCTTCTGATGAGGAAGAGAGGGTTAGCCTTAAAACTCTGGTAGACCTCTTGAGACCCCACATGGATGATGGAAATGTAGGTCAGGATGTAGACCCTGGTAGATTAGCAACTGCTGGTAGTGCCTCTGAACTCAAAGAAATTCAACGGAGGATTAAAATAGGATTATGGGGACAGCGACCTCAGGATGATGATGATGATGATGATGATGAGGATGACATACAGTCAGCTAATGCACCCAGACAGGAAATTAGACATGTGAGGAAGGATTACATCACAGGAGATAATGAGCCAGTCCTGTCTTGGCTAGCCAGGTGTTTTGATATGGGAGCCCCAGCATTGGTGGTAGGTGACAAGTCCGCCTCTCAGTTGGGGATGCTCTCAAAGGATACAGGCATAGACAGGCACCTAGGCAAGTGCATTGGTAAAGTTTCTCTGTGGGCACGCCTCCTACTGGCAGTCTCCCTGAGGTACCCCAGCAGAGATGATTTACCATGGAACCCTAAGCCTTGGACCACAATAGCTGAGGGAATCAAGCGTCTGAGAGAGTTTGCTGTGAGAGAAGTAATGTATGGAGATCATAAGACTCTGAATCCTGATGAAATTCCTGTTGGAACAGGCCTTGCCAAAAAGCTCATTAAGCTTGCTCCTCCTAATTATGCTACTATTCTGGCAAGCAGGATTGTGGCAAGAAATTATGGTGGAGCACCTCCTACTGTTGGCCATTTCACTGACCAAATGAGGCAGTTGGAGGATAGTCTTGCACGTACTTCTTTGGTTTCAGCCATTGAAACTCTGTCTGGAAAGATGGAGAATTGCATGAAAGAGCTGAAGGAGGAACTTAAAACCTCCATATCCAACTTGATGAAGGGGGATGATTCTAATTCCTCTTCCTCCAGATGGATACAAGTTTCAGCTGTTAGGAACAGACGTGCTCCAAGAAGGCCATTCCAGAATAGGTCAAACCAAAACAGACAGCAGAGGCAATCACGTGGCAGTATCTGGATAACTCTGCGTGATCAGTTTGGTGAGAACATGAACAGATGGGATGGTCAACCAACTTCTGATCTTTTCAAGAGGTTACGGGAGCTGCAGAGAGGCAGATCCCGAGGTAGCAATACCAGGAGGGTAGCTGTCGCTTCCTCAGTTTCCCAGAACAACTCTGATAGCTCCAACAGTGATCCTAATTCTGGTGCTGGACATTGTGCCGGCTGTACATGTGGAGGTAATCCCCACAATTAGGAGTGCCCTGCCTTCCGCCAGGGGGAGGTAAGGGATAATGGAGATAACAGAATCTATTGGGATGTGTACATCCAGTGGCCTGGCACTTCAGAATTTCAGAAGTACAGGGCCTTGGTTGACACAGGAGCTCAGTGCACCATAATACCATCAAATTATCAAGGGGGAGAATCTATAACTATTCAGGGAGTCACTGGTGGATCTCAAGAGTTGTTTAAGATAGAGGTTGATATAAGTTTAACTGGGAAGCAGTGGAAGAAACACACTATTGTAACAGGTCCTAATGCACCTTGTATTTTGGGAATTGACTTTCTGAGAGAAGGGCGTTTTAAAGACCCTAAGGGTTACAAATGGGCTTTTGGAATAGCAACTGTAGAAATTGATGGAGGAAAATTGAAGTTGTCCATTAGACCTGAGCTTTCAGATGAATCTGCAGTTGTTGGACAACATGAGATAGAGGATGTAAAGCTGCCGGTTGCTTCTCAAACTGTACATCACAGACAATACAGAACCAACCGTGACTCTTTGGTGCCCATTCAAAACTTGATTCGTCAGTTGGAGAGTCAGAAGGTCATCAGCAAAACTCATTCACCTTTCAACAGTCCAATCTGGCCTGTGAGAAAGCAGAATGGAGAGTGGCGTCTGACAGTTGATTTCCGTGCCTTGAATGAAGTAACTCCACCCATGAGTGCAGCTGTACCAGACATGATGGAACTCCAATATGAGCTGGAATCCAAGCAGGCCAAATGGTATGCTACCATAGACATTGCTAATGCTTTCTTCTCTATTCCCATAGCAGAGGAATGCAGGACTCAGTTTGCTTTCACCTGGAGAGGCATTCAGTACACATTCAATCGTTTGCCCCAGGGGTGGATTCACAGTTCAACCATCTGCCATGCAGTGATCCATGATGCTCTGGAGAAAGGTGGAGCTCCAGAACACATTCAGTTCATCGATGACATCATCGTCTGGGGTGAGACTGCTGAAGAAGTCTTCGAGAAAGGTAACAAAATCCTTGACATTCTCTTGCAAGCTGGTTTCGCTATCAAGCGAGACAAGGTGAAAGGACCTGCCAGAGAAATCCAGTTTCTGGGAGTGCGGTGGCAAGATGGTCGCCGTCACATCCCAATGGATGTGATAAACAGAGTCTCCACCATGGCAAATCCCATCAACAAGAAAGAAACTCTGCGTTTCTTAGGCATAGTGGGATTTTGGAGACTGCACATTCCTGGATACAGTCAGATTGTGAAACCTCTCTATGATGTGACTCGAAAGAGAAACAGTTTCCAATGGGGTCCTGAGCAACAAGCAGCCTTTGACCAGATCAAGCGAGAGGTAGTCCAAGCGATGGGTCTGGGACCTGTCCGAACTGGTCCAGACATTAAGAACATTCTGTACACGGCCGCGAGTGACAATGGTCCAACCTGGTGCTTATGGCAAAGAGCTCCAGGGGAGACACGAGGACGTCCTCTTGGTTTCTGGGGTCGTGGCTACAGAGGCTCAGAGGCAAACTACACTCCAACAGAGAAAGAGATTTTAGCTGCTTATGAAGGAGTGAAAGCTGCTTCTGAAGTGATCGGAACTGAGTCACAACTTCTTCTAGCTCCTAGATTGCCAGTTCTGAATTGGATGTTCAAAGGCAAAGGTTCTTCACCACATCATGCAACAGATGCTACCTGGTCTAAGTGGATGGCTCTGATAACACAGAGAGCTCGAATGGGAAATCTCGAAAGGCCTGGTTTGGTGGAGGTGATCACAAACTGGCCAGAAGGCACAAGCTGTGCAAAACCTCCAGAGGAGAGAGTAACTCGTGCTGAGGAAGCTCCTCCTTACAGTGATCTGTCTGATGATGAAAAGAGATATGCTTTGTTCACAGACGGTTCCTGTCGTCTTGTTGGGAACAAGCGGAGATGGAAATCTGCAGTGTGGAGCCCAACGCGCAGAGTTGCAGAAGCGAGAGATGGAGAAGGAGAATCCAGTCAATGTGCAGAGGTAAAAGCTGTCCAGCTAGCTCTTAACGTAGCTGAACGTGAGAGATGGCCAAAGCTTTATCTCTACACTGACTCGTGGATGGTAGCCAATGCCTTGTGGGGTTGGCTGAAAGACTGGAAGAAGAATGGCTGGCAGAGGAAAGGAAAGCCAATCTGGGCTGCAGATCTGTGGCAAGACATTGCTGCTCACATTGAGAGAATCCCAGTGAAAGTGAGACACATCGATGCTCACATTCCTAAGAGCAAAGCTACTGAGGAACAACAACACAACCATCAGGCAGATCTAGCTGCAAGAGTTTCCCAGGTGGACACAAACTCTGATCCTGATCCTGATCTTGACTGGAAACACCGAGGTGAGCTGTTCTTAGCTCGGTGGGCCCATGACTCGTCAGGACATCAAGGCAGAGATGCAACCTACCGATGGGCTCGTGACAGATCCATTGACATTTCCATGGATGCTATCACACAAGTCATCCATGACTGTGACATTTGTGCTGCTATTAAGCAGGCAAAGCGGATCAAGCCCTTGTGGAACGGTGACCGATGGTCCAAGTACAAGTATGGTGAAGCCTGGCAGATTGACTACATCACTCTACCTCGTTCTCGATCTGGTAAGCAGTATGTGCTGACTATGGTAGAGGCAAGCACTGGATGGCTGGAAACTTATCCAGTTCCTCATGCAACTGCACGTAACACCATTCTTGGCCTGGAGAGACAAATCCTGTGGAGACACGGAACTCCAGAGAGGATTGAGTCAGACAACGGAACTCATTTCAAGAACAATCTTGTAAAAAACTGGGCCAAAGAGCACGGCATCGAGTGGATATTCCACATTCCCTACTATGCACCAGCTGCAGGGAAGATCGAACGCTACAATGGTTTGCTGAAAACCACTCTCAAAGCCATGGGGGGTGGATCTTTGAAAAACTGGGAGAAACATTTAGCACAAGCAACCTGGTTGGTGAATAGTAGAGGTTCAGTGAATCGAGCTGGACCTGCCCAATCAGATTTGTTGCGAAAGGAAGAAGGTGATAGAGTTCCTGTTATCAGAGAAAAGAATCTGTTAGGCAAAACTGTTTGGGTATTTTCTCCTTCAGGAGAGGCCAAACCTGTCCGAGGGGTGGTTTCTGCTGAAGGTCCTGGTCACACCTATTGGGTGATGCAAGAAAATGGTGAAATTCAGCGTATTCCACAAAGAAATCTAACTTTGGCTGAGAGAGGTTAAATTCAGAGTGTTGCGCAGATACAGCATCGCGGCCAAGAGGAGAGTTCATGAGATCTACAGTGCACGAACCCTGAGAGCCCTGAGTCACCTGAGAGTTCCTGTTCCTTTCTTCGCTCCATCTGCGAGGAAACAAGCTGTTTGCTGTTTTTCCTGTGATTTGACTCTTTTGAATCATCTACATCTGAAATAGCCGGAATGGACTATGGTCTTTATTCAGATGTTGTTGTAGATATTATTTTAGATTAGATAAATGATAGTAGCAGCCAATGGAATTGTTTAGAAGGGGTGGACTGTGATGGTTTGAAACTGTCTTTTTAATTTTTCCTTGCAAAGTTCAAAACAGAGAAAGTGAAAGAATGTAAATAAGTCACTATTGGGTGTAAGAAAGCAAAATAACGATTGTTCTAAACACTTCCATTGGATAGATAGAAATGTTTAAGAACTATTACCCAAAACAAAGTGGGCATTCGGCACATTCTGCGTTCGGCAGTGGGGGCAGTTGCTGGGCTGTCTGGCTGCTGTTTCTTCTTCTCTTCTGGCTGAAGATAACACACTGACCTTGGCAGCTAAGTTAACAATTTTCTGCTTAACTAACTCTGCTTCTCTGTCCAGGGGGGTCTGGGGGGGAAGCTCCTGGGAGAGGGAGGCCCCTTTGGGAGGGTCCCCTTGGGGGGAAGCAAAGGGAGATCGATTGTGCTTTTTCTGTTGATTGTATATATTTATGAATGTTGTGAATTTTGTATATTTGTACATATTCATTGCATTTCATTGTAGATTTTAGACTCTGCTTGTAAATACAGCTTTTCATTTGCTTCCAGACTGGGCTAGCCTGGTTATTGTTGGTGGGGGGGGAATTTCAGCTCACACCAACACAAGGAGCAACACTTCCCACAGTGCTTGGGGCTGGCAGCAGCAGTGTGAAGCTCTGCTCAGAAGTTCAGGGGATGGTGACACTGAGGCTCAGCTGGTGCCCAAGGACCCCCAAAGGAGGAGAAGGGGAAAATGTCAACCTAGTGCTGCAAGGGGCAGTGACACTGAGCAGGAGGAGCACAGACAGGGAATGTGTCACCTCCTCCTCAACCACTCCTGGCCAGGCAGCTCTCCATCCCTCCCCTCCTCCTGCCAGGCCCTCAGCTCAAGTCCTGCTCCTAAATCACTTTGGGAACTACATTTTGCTTTTACTGATGAACTGAGGAACTGCTTCCTCTTCTCTCCTAGAACATCAAGAGGCTGTGTAGAACCTTGAGAACAGGAAAGGTGGTACCCAGATAGAGTCAGTGTGGTGAGATGGGAAGGCACCTCTGGAGATCATCTGGTCAGATCCTCACCCACAGCAGCTTGCCCAGGGGCACAATGCCCAGGGGGGGTTGGAAGCTCTCCACACAAGGACACTCCACAACCTCTCTGGCCAGCCTGCTCCAGCCCTCCAGCACCCTCACAACAAACAACTTTCTCCTCCTATTCAGCTGGAGCCTCCTGGGGTCCAGTCTGTTCCCATTGCCCCTTGGCCTGGCCCTGGGCACCACTCAGCAGAGTCTGGCCACAGCCTCTTGCCCCCCAGGGGCCCTTTAGCTCTTGCTGAGCAGTGCTCAGATGCCCTCTGGGGCTGCTCTTCTGCAGGCTCTCAGCCCCAGGGCTCTCAGCCTTTGCTCCTCACACAGCTGCTCCAGGCCCCTCAGCAGCTTCCCAGCCTCCCCTGGACTCTCTCCAGCACTTCTCTGTCCCTCTGCAACTGGGGAGCACAGAACTGCCCCCAGGACTGCAGCTGTGGCCTCAGCAGGGCAGGGCAGGGCAGAGGTGGAGGAGAACCTCCCTTGCCCTGCTGCCCACACTCTTCTCCATGCCCCCAGGACACCCTTGGCCTTCTTGGCCCCCAGGCCACATTGCTGCTCCTGGGCACCTTCTTGGCCCCCAGCACTCCCAGCTCCTTCTCCTTGCAGCTGCTTCCCAGCAGCTCCCCCCTGCCCTGTGCTGCTGCAGGAGATTGTTGCTCCCCAGGGGCAGGACCCTGCCCTCACCCTGCCTGACCTTCAGGAGGTTCCTGTGCCCAGCTCTCCAGTCTGGCCAGCTGTGCTGCCTGGCAGGCTGTTTTTAGCTCAGGATGCTGCAATCAAAGCTTTCTTACCCAGCTCCTGCTCTCCAGTCTGGTAGCAGTGGAGCTCCTGGCTGTGGTTTCCCCAATCCTCCTGGGAGTACTCCTCCATGGTGCTGCCATCCGACTCCAGCTCCTGGTAGAGGCCACTGCTGTTGATGAGGACAGGCTGGCAGGGCTGTGAGTCCCATCCCCCCTGCCCAAACACCTGCTCCAGCTGCTCAAAGGTGTAGCTGCTTTTCCTCTTGCCCACGCCGTGCTCCTTCACTCGGCTGTAGCACCTGCGGAGGGTCTGAGACAGAGAGCAGCAGCAGGTTACTGCCTGGCAGCAGGGCACAGAGCCACCTGCAGACACTCTCTTGGCTGATGGGATGAGTTTAGGGGCTTGGTGTGACTTCTGCTGAGCTAACACTCAAGAGCTAAATCCTCCTGAATTAAGCTCTCCCTGCCAGGAAGCACTGCCTGTCCCCAGCCCTCCAGCATGAAGCAGACACCACAGCACAAAGGTGTGCAGCAGCCTCAGGTCCACCAGACAGCCTCACAACAATCCCCAGATCAATGGAAGGTGTGTGTGTGTGAGGGGGGTAAAAACCAACAAAAGAGAACACAAATCCCAAGAGCCAGCCAGTGAGAGCCCCCAACCAGGCAAGAAAATGCACACCTACGAGGGGGAGGAAGAAGCAGAGCTGGTGTGGTGCCCACAGCATGGAAGAGGAGAAAGAAAGAGGGGTGAGAAAGGAGAAGAGAAAGAAGAGTTCCCCCAAAGCACAGATGGTCCAACCTTCCTTCTCTGCTCAGGAGACAGGAGGCACAGTGTGTGTGCCTGAGCTGGGGAGGGTGTTACTTACACAGTCTGCATTCCTAACTCTGCCTCTTGAGAAGCTGCTGAAATTTAAAAGAGGTCAAATCAATAACACTGCAAAGGCCCTGGGGCTGCACAGCACAGAGTGACAGCACTGACAGAGTATCATAGAATGCTTTGGGTTGGAAGGGACCTCAAGGCTCAGCCAGTCCCAACCCCCCTGCCATGGGCAGGGACACCTCACACCACAGCAGGTTGCTCACAGCCACATCCAGCCTGGCTGCAAAACCCTCCAGGGATGAGGCTTCCACCACCTCCCTGGGCAACCTCTGCCAGGCTCTCACCACCCTCATGGGGAACAACTTCTTCCTAACATCCAATCTCAATCTCCCCACTTCTACTTTTGCTCCATCCCCCCCAGTCCTATCACTCCCTGACACCCTCAAAAGTCCCTCCCCAGCTTTCTTGGAGCCCCCTTCAGATCCTGGAAGGCCACAAGAAGGTCTCCTTGGAGCCTTCTCCTCTCCAGCCTGCACAACCCCAACTCTCTCAGGCTGTCTCCAGAGCAGAGCAGCTCCAGCCCTCTGGAGCAGCACTGCACAGGGTTGCAGCACTGCACAGGGTGGCAGCACTGCCATGGCTCTACATGTTCATACCAGCCTTGGGGGACAACCTCTCACATGGAAAGGTCCAACAGCCTGGCCTGCTTGTGGTCCCTTTGCTGAGTGTGGCAGCAAGGTGAAGCCATGAGCCCAGGATTTCCATCCAGGCTTCCCCCTTAAGTCCCAGGAGAAGCAATCTTCATGGGCATCCCTCAGCCCCAACATGCTGTGCCCCAAGTTTGCTGCATCTTGATGGGGTTTGGGTTGGTAGAGGGCTAGAAAACAGCTCCCTCTCTCTTTTTTTTTTCCCCAATCTTGTATTGATCAGATTGCTCAGGCTGTGGCTTGAATGGTGAAAGCTCCAAAGAGGCCTCACATTGGGAGGAGCCAATCATGGAATTGCTTGGGTTGGAGGAGACCTTTAAGATCATCCAACCACTAACCCAGCACTGCCAGGTCACCACTGAACCACACCTGCAGGTCTTTTAAACACCTCCAGGGATGGGGACTCCACCCCTGCCCTCACCAGCTCCCAAGCTTCACAACCCTTTGGTGAAGACATTTTTCCTAATTTCCAATCCCATCGCTTCGCTCTCTGCAGGAGGATTCTTGGACTTGGAAGCACACAATGCCAGACCTGCTTGGCTTTGGGGTCTTTTTTCCCCCCAAAAGAAGAACCTTGCCACCTGCAGATGGCTGTGACCTACCTAAGCTGCTCACACCTGGTTTAACAGCGGCGGCGGCAGAGGAGTTACCTCCTAACCAGTCTCCTCGGGGCACTCAGAGCCCTGCTGGGGGGCAAGAAGCAAAACTGCCAAGCAGCAGCAGCTCAGTTTTTACCCTGCTGTGTCAAGAAAACACACACAAAAAGAACAGAAAAATGAGAAAACCCAGAAAAAAACCTCAGGCAGCACCCAGCTCCGGAGCTATTCCGAGGCTTAAGGTGAAACCCTTCCTGATTTCACCTCTTGGGGTAGAGAGAGATCCTTTTTGGATGGGCACCAACCAGATGACCTCTGGAGGTCCCTTCCAACCCAGGCCATTCTGTGCTTCTATGAAATGTGAAAAGTGGTAGAAACCAACCAGCTGCCTCAAGCTGGAACCAAAGATCTGGCCAAGAAACCTCCCAGCACTCCCTGGATGCAACCTGGGGGCACAGATACATTTGGGGGCTCAAACTCAGCTTTTCACTCCAATTTCTCTCCTTTCAGCTCAAATCAAAGTGGGTAAACTCGTTTCATCCCCAGACCCTCTACAAAGCAGGTCCCAGATCCCACCTGTGACACCTGCCCTGCTTTAGCCACGGATTGAGAGCCTCCAGCTCCACCTCCCAGCAGCTCTGCAGCTGAACAAACCAAACCCTGGAATCCTCCTGGCCAAGCCCTCTTGGGAATGCTCAATGCCTGCAGCCATTGGCTCTGTGCTTCACCTTCTCTCCCTACTCATGGAGTATTGAGTGTTTCACACCAGGTTGTAGCCTGGGAGTAACCAACAACTTCACTCAGGCTGCAGACCACCTCATTTTCCCATGCCAACAGCTCAGCATCAAGCCAGAGGAGGACAGGAGAAGGATTAGAGGGGGTAAAAATCAGTGAGCTCCTTGCTCGTTACTCTTGCCAGCCAGGAGCACTTTGGAGCTTACTGCCTAGATGGACCTGGTGGCTTCAGCCACCTCTTCCCTCTGCTTCTGGTGGTGGGAAACCTCATGTTTCAGTGAGAGCACCTCCAGTTTGGGGGAGAGCACTTCAAACTCCAGCAGGAGAGCCTCTAAATTTGGGGGAGAGCACCTCAAACTTCAGCAGGAGAGCCTCAGTCTTGGGTGAGAGCACCTCAAACTTCAGGAGAGCCTCAAATTTGAGTGACAGCACCTCAAACTTCAGCTTCAGCACCTCAAATTTGAGTGACAGCACCTCAAACTTCAGCTTCAGAACCTCAAATTTGAGTACCAGCACCTCAAACTTCAGCTTCAGCACCTCTAATTTGGGTGAGAGCACCTCAAACTCCAGGAGCACCTCAAATCTGGTGCTTCCCAAAGCAGCAGCAGGCCATAGCCACACAGCTGGTGGCTCTTTGGTCTCACCTCCTGGAGACTCAAGATCCCTGCCAGCTCCTCCTTCTTGGAGGCACTGCCAGAGGCTTGGGCAAGACCTAAACAAGTGGAGGTGGACTTGGACTTCACAAAAGCTCCCCTGGACATTTTGTAGATACCTTCAGATACCTTTCTCCCACAGGTTACTCTGATGGCCCAGCCTGAAGATCTAAGTTTGATCTTCTGCACCTCCTCTACTCCTGCCGGGGTCCAGCTCCCCTCTTGCTCCATGGCTCCTGAGGTGCACAGCTTGGTAGACAAGAAACCATCAATTTAGGACAAGTACCTGGAAAGAGACCTGGTAGTGGCCCAGGCTGGAAGAGACTGAGGCCTTCTGCTCATTGCTCTGCCTGCAAGCCCAGGGTAGACCATCTCCACTCCATCCAAAGGCTCAGCATGGACCTCCTCAGCCTCTCTACCTCCCAAGTCCTCATCTTCTCTCGGAGTTCCCCACAGGAGAACCACTCCCTCTGCAGGAACTGCAGCTCCAGGAGGTGACTGTGCTGCATGCACAGCCAAAGATCAGATGAGGAGAAGCATAGCATGGCCATGCCCGAGCCCAGGTGCCCACCACAAGCACCTCCAGGCCTTACTCAGTGAGATGCTAGGGGCTCCACACAGCAGCTGGTGGCAGCAACATCTCCACAGCCATCTCTTTAAGTTTATTAAATGAGAGCTGCTGGCCTAGGAGAGGTCCCTGTGGCCCAGAGCAGCACTTAGCACAACATTCAGCTCTGAGGGTACTCTTGAACTTCTCAGGAGAGAGCAGCTCTTGGCTTCACCTCCTGGATCAGCAGCAGCAGCCAACAGCTCCCACCCTCAGCCTGCCAAGATGCTCACAGCCAAAGTGAGATGAAACTACCCTGGGAGAAGAGAAACTGCTGCTGGAGCCTGGAGTGGTTGTAGGGCACGCAGGGATGGCCCAGTGAGAGTTCCTGAGATCCTCACTGCTAGGCTGGATGGAGATGGAGGGAGGGGATTCTGCCCCTCTGCTGTGCTCTGCTCAGACCCCCCCTGCAGTGCTGGGGCAGCTCTGGAGCCCTCAGCACAGCACAGACAGGGAGCTGGGGGAGCAGGGCCAGAGGAGGCCACAGCAATGCTGGCAGGGCTGGAAGCCTCTGCTGGGAGCCAGGCTGAGAGAGTTGGGCTTGGGCAGCCTGCAGAGGAGAAGGCTCCAGGGACACCTTCTGGTGGCCTTGCAGGGCTTGGAGAAAGCTGGGGACAGAGTTTGGAGCAGGGCCTGTTGGGCCAGGCCAAGGGGGGATGGTTTGGAAGGCAAAGAGGGAGCTTGAGAGTGGAGAGAAGGGAGAAATGTTTGAGGCTGAGGGTGGGGAGAGCCTGTCCCAGGCTGCCCAGAGAGGTGGGAGCTGCCCCATGGCTGGCAGCAGTGCAGCTCAGGTTGGTTGGGGCTGTGAGCAACCTGCTCTGGTTGGGGATGTCCCTGGGGGCTGCAGGGGGCTCACTGGATGAGGTCTAAGGTCCCTTCCCACCCACAGCAGTCTGGGATTCTGTGGTGGGAGTCACAAGGCAACAGAAGTGAAGCAGCTCCACCACAGGACCACGGTGAATGATTCTCATGACCAGAGCTGCTCTGGACTGCTTCAGAAAAGCCCAGCAAGGCAGGGTGGTGGAGCTGCTCCTCACCTATGACAGCAACTGGGATGGGTGGAGCTCTGCCCAGGGGGATTGAAGAAGGAGCTGAAGAGTGAAGGGGAAGGCTGCTGGGGTGCTGCTGCTCTGGGCATGTGCCACAAACTGCAAGGCCAGGAAGAAGTCAATGAGGCCTCCTGCAGACAGCTAGAAACAGCCTCAAGATCCTGTGTCCTGGTGCTCATGGGTGACACCAACCAGAAAGGCCACACCACGAGGCACTGATGGCCCAGAAGGTTCCTCCAGTGAGAACTTTCTGGTGCAGGTGGTTGAGCAGCCAGGGAGCAGAGGTGAGCTGCTGCCGTTCCTACTAACCCAGAACAGTGAGGGGCTGCTTAGGGAGGTAAAGGCTGGGGGCAGCCTTGGCTCTGGTGACCATGAGATGGTGGAGCTCAGGATCACAGGAGGAAGAAGCTGGGCAGTAAGTGGGATTGCAGCCCTGGACTTCAGGAGGGATGGCTTTGTCCTACCCAAGGAGCCCCTTGGAGGAATCCCATGGGCCTGGAGCATCTCTGAGAGGAGCAAAGGCTGAGAGCCCTGGGGCTGAGAGCCTGGAGAGGAGCAGCCCCAGAGGGCATCTGAGCAATGCATGGAAGCCAGGAGGATGTGGCACTTGTCAGTGGTGCCCAGTGCCAGGACAAGGGGCACTGGGCACAAAGTGGAACCCAGGAGGTTTCACTTGAACTGAAGGAGAAATTTCTTTACTTTCAGGGTGCTGGAGGCCTGGAGCAGGCTGCCCAGAGAGGTTGTGGAGTCTCCTCCTCTGAAGAGATTCAAATCCCACCTGGATGTGTTCCTGGGCAAGCTGATCTAGGAGAACCTGCACTAGCAGGGGGCTGGACTGGATGAGAGGTCCCCTGCTGCATGATGCTGTGCAACAGCTCTGCACAACTCAGCAGCTGATGACTCTGAGGTTCCAAGAGGTGTGCAAGGCAGAAGAAAATCAACTTAGAAGGTCAATCACCACAAGAAGCTCTGTTCCTGTGGTCAGCCCAGAACAAAAGGAGGAGACATTACCCCCATGGTGGAGCTGGGCTGATGGTTGGACTCAAGGATCTCAGAGAGCTTTGCCAAGCAAAGCAGCTCTGTGATTCTGTTCTCTGAAAGAGGTCCTCAAAGCCTCCACAGAGCTTCAAACCACCACAGAGAGCTCCTTGATGACTCCACATATCCCCAACATGAGCCACCAAGTCCCAACCCTCCTCTGCACAGCACCACCAGCCCCCCACAACCCCACCCCCAAAACCTTGCAGGTTCCAAGCACAGGAGCTGCTGTGCACCTGTCTCCAGGTTCCTTTGGCTCCAGCCCCACAGATCTTGGGTATGGAACAAGGGAAGAGATGGGAATGTCCCAAGGGAAAAGGGTGGTGAGGAAGCAGAGAGGCCAGGTCAGCTAATGTGGTGCAGCACCAGGTGTGGGAGAGCTACAGAATGGTTGGAACCCAGCTCCTTAAAGGTCTTCTCCAACCAGAATGATGCCATGAGAGCAACAGGAACCAGAGAGCTCTTCAGACAATGACCTGAAGAAGCAAAGTCACCCTAGGAGGCCCAGGAGGGATCTCAGTGCAGGCTAACCACAGGTCTCTCACTGGTTAGGTGTCAGTGCTAGAACCCAGCAAAGAAGGGTGGTGGAGGATGCCAGCCCCACACCACCCAACACCTCCTGCTGGCAGCTCCTTCCTGACCTCAGAGCAGTGCTGGTGGGATGCCCAGAATGTCCACGTGGCCATGGGTGCTGGCTGAGAGCCAGGAGGAGGGTTTCAGCACCTTCCCATGGTCAAAGAGCAGGACAGGGAAAACCTCTCTGCTCCCAAGCTGAGCTGTGGTCTCCACCAGCCTCCCAGGCTGAGCTCTGCTTTCAATGAGCTGAGTTTGTCCTTCTGCAGTGAGCTCCTGGCCATCTCCTGTGCCTGTCCCCACATGATAACCTCCCAGCTCCCTCTGGGAATCGTTTGACACCCATGGATGACCTAGAGGTGCCCAGCTGAACAGAGCAGAGTCTTCTAGACACAGGAGGTGGCTGCAGAAGGCACTGGGCAGAGCAGACCCTGTGCAGAAAGAGCCAGATGCCTCCAGGCACAACACCTGCAGCTGAGGAGAGCAGGTGGAAGGCTTTGCTCCCCAGGAGATGTTCCTCTGCTGCAGCCCCACAGGACAACTCAAGGAAGAAAGCAAACAAAGCTGCTCCCTGGCACTGGGACTCTGCTCTTCCCATCCTTTAAATGCCAACAGAAAGCTGCTGTCATCTACAGGGGACCCTGAGATCCTCCAGCTTCTGGTTCGAAGCAAAAGAAATGATCCAGCCTGGAACCCCAGAACCCCAACATGGTGAGGGTGGGAACTCTGGGGATCATCCAGTCCAAGCCCTGCTCCAGCAGGGCATCCACAGCAGCTTGCCCAGGGGCACAATGCCCAGGGAGGGTTGGAAGCTCTCCACACAAGGACACTCCACAACCTCTCTGGGCAGCCTGCTCCAGCCCTCCAGCACCCTCACAACAAACAACTTTCTCCTTCTCCTCATCTGGAACCTCCTGGGCTCCACTCTGTGCCCAGTGCCCCTTGGCCTGGCCCTGGGCACCACTCAGCAGAGTCTGGCCACAGCCTCTTGCCCCCCAGGGGCCCTTTAGCTCTTGCTGAGCAGTGCTCAGATGCCCTCTGGGGCTGCTCTTCTGCAGGCTCTCAGCCCCAGGGCTCTCAGCCTTTGCTCCTCACACAGCTGCTCCAGGCCCCTCAGCAGCTTCCCAGCCTCCCCTGGACTCTCTCCAGCACTTCTCTGTCCCTCTGCAACTGGGGAGCACAGAACTGCCCCCAGGACTGCAGCTGTGGCCTCAGCAGGGCAGAGCAGAGCAGAGGGGCAGCAGAACCTCCCTTGCCCTGCTGCCCACACTCTTCTCCATGCCCCCAGGCCACCCTTGGCCTTCTTGGCCCCCAGCCCACATTGCTGCTCCTGGGCACCTTCTTGGCCCCCAGCACTCCCAGCTCCTTCTCCTTGCAGCTGCTTCCCAGCAGCTCCCCCCTGCCCTGTGCTGCTGCAGGAGGTTGTTCCTCCCCAGGGGCAGGACCCTGCCCTTGCCCTGCTGGAACTCCATGAGGTTCCTCTCCATATCTAAAGCTATGGAAGCCAAAGGAAGATCAGGAGGTAACCTGACCACCACCTGGACACACCAGAGCTGGAGAAGCTCCTGGGATGAGGAGCTGGGCCTGAGATAACAAAGTAAAGATCAAAGCAGAGAGGAAAGAGGAGGCAGAGCTGTGTGGCAGGTGGGCAGTGGGTGGCTGCTCCAAGCTGTGCCCACACTGCCACCTGAGGGCTTCACACCAACAGCCAACTGCTCTGCCCATCCTGCTTGGACCCAGCAGGGTCACTGCAGGTCCAGTCCACCCTCCTGGCTCCCACAGGAGGTCCAACCAGATTATGGCCAGGAGGCTTCCAAGGGAGTGCCCAGCACAGCCCCTCCAGCCCTGCAACCCCCTTGGGAACACAGCCCAGCCCCTGCCCCCCACACTGCCTGCAGAGGGGCCAGCAGCCGCTGAGCTCTGAGCCCATCTCCCATTCCTTCCCTGTTTGATGTGGGTTTGCTTCTCCCCTTGGGGGACACCTTCTCCAGAAGTGTTTAACAAGTGGCTTCAAGCTCAGTCTCCCTCTGAAGCCTCAACCAGGTGGCCAAGCAGAGCCTGCAGGCCCCTCCAGCCCCCCCTGAGCCAGGGGCAGGAAATGCAACACAGGATACCCTCTGGGAATTACTGCAACCAGAGCTGGGTGCTGGAGCTGCTCCTCCTGGAGCTCCCTGAAGAGGCACAGGAGTGCCAGGATCTGCAGGGTGGCTTTGCAGAAAGATTCCTCTCTGCCTCAGGAGAGCTCCTGAGCTGCAGACATGGCCAGGGAGCTCCCAGCACCAAGAGGCTCAGCAGAGCCAGGAGCTGCCAGCAGAGCCAGGAGCTGCCAGCAGAGCAGGATTCAGCTCCTGTGGGGAAAGGGCAGCAGGGCGGTGGAAACATCAAGGAGCCATTTGGTTGGCAGAGACCTTCAAGCTCATCCAGTCCAACCCTTCTCTGACTCTGCCAAGGCTGGGGCTAAGCCATGGCTCTCAGCACCACAGCTCTGTGGCTTTGAAACACCTCCAGGGATGGAGACTTCACCACCTCCCTGGGCAGCCTGGGCCAGTGCCTGAGAACCATTTCAGTCAAAAAGTTTCTTCTCATGTCCAACCTCAACCTCCCCTGGGGCAGCCTGGGGACATTTCCTCTTGTCCTGTTCCTTGGGAGCAGAGCCCAACCCCCACCTGGCTCCAGCCTCCTTGCAGGGAGCTGCAGAGAGCAATGAGGTCTGTCTCAGCCTCCTCTTCTCCAGGCTCAACACCCCCAGCTCCCTCAGCTGCTCCTCCCCAGCCCTCTTCTCCAGACCCTTCCCCAGCTTCCTTGCCCCTCTCTGCTCCTGCTCCAGCCTCTCAATGTCCTTCTGGCAGTCAGGAGCCCAGAACTGAAGCCAGCACTCAAGGGGTGGCCTCAGCAGTGCCCAGTCCAGGGGCACAATCCCTGCCCTGCTCCTGCTGCCCACACCATTGCTGCTCCAGCCCAGGCTGCTGGTGCCCTTCTTGCCCACCTGGCCACCCCCTGCCTCATCTCCAGCTGCTGGCACACAGCACCCCCAGGGCCTTTCCTGCTGGGCACTTTCCAGCCCCTCTGCCCCAGCCTGGAGCCTTCCTGAGGTTGTTGTGCCCCAAGGGCAGGACCCAGCCCTTGGCCTTGTTGAACCTCCTCCCATTGGCCTTGGCTCATCCCTGCAGCCTGGCCAGGTGCCTCTGCAGAGCCTCCAACCCTCCAGCAGATCAACACAGCCACCCAGCTTGGTGCCAGCTGCAGACTGCCTGAGGGAGCCTCCATGCCCTCACCCAGGTCATTGATGAAGACATTAAAGAGAGCTGGGCCCAGCACTGAGCCCTGGGGACACCTCCTGTGAGCAGCCCCCAGCTGGCTTTAGCTTCATCCCCAGCACTCCTGGGCCCAGTTGTTCCCCAGGGAAGCACCCAACTGCCCCAGCCCTCAGCAGCAGCTTCTCCAGGAGGATGCTGAGGCACACAAGTCCAAAGCTTTACTGAGGTCCAGCTGGACACATCCAGAGCCTGTCCCTCCCCCAGTGAGCACAGTTCTGGCTCCTGAGGACCAACCTCACAGCTGCTCCACTGTGTGACTGGCCACCAGCTGGAGCTATCTCCAGTCCCTACCACTCTCTGGGACAGTTCCTCACCCATGCTGCAACTTCACACCATGAAGCTGTGGTTCATTTTCCTTGGCCAAGCAGCTTGACCTCCTGCTCTGTCTGAAATGTCACCAGGGGAAGGGCACAAAGCCACCAGGTCTGGAAAGGGCTGTGCCAAATGTTCCATCACCTGCCTTAAAAACCCTGAAAGGCACTGCTGTGGGGATGGGATGAGTTTGGGATACAGAAACCTGGCAGTCAGATGAGGTCCCTAGGGACTGGAAGGAAGGAAACATCACAGCCAGTGTTAAAAAGGGTAGAAAGGAGACCCTGGGTACTCCCACCCTGCCAGCCTCAGCTCTGTGCCTGGGCAGATGATGGAGCAGATCCTCCTGGATGCCAAGCTGAGGACAGGGAGGTGATTCAGGACAGCCAGCAGGGCTTTGCTAGGGGCAGGTCCTGCCAAAGTGACTGTGGCAGTGGCCAAGGGACAGCCTCTGGATGGGATCTATCAGGGCTGCGGCAAGGCCTCTGACACAGTGCCCACAGCATCCTGCTGCCCAGCTGCAGAGCTGGGGATTTGCTGGGTGGATGTTCAGGGGTAAGGAATTGTCTGGGTGGTCACATCCAGAGGGTGGTGCTCAGTGGCTTGAAGTCCAGATGGAGAGCAGTGACAGTGGTGTCCCTCAGGGGTCTGTGCTGGGACCTGTGCTGGTTAATGTTTTTATTAATGCTATAGGCAGCGGGATCCAGGCACCAGCAGCAATGGCACCAAGCTGAGTGGTGCTGTCCATGTGCCAGAGGGGCAGGATGGCATCCAGAGGGACCTGGACAGGCTGGAGGGGTGGTGCCCAGGTGAAGCTCCTAAGGTTCAACAAGAGCAAGGGCCTGGAACAATCCTCACTGTCAGCATAGACTGGGGGAGGAGGGGATAGAAAGGAGGAGCAGGACTTGGGGGTGCTGGTGGTGAGAAGCTGGCCAGGAGCAGGCAGGGTGAGCTTGAAGCACAGAAGGCCAAGGGCAGCCTGGGCTGCAGCCAAAGCAGCACTGCCAGCAGAGCCAGAGAGGAGATTCTGCTTTGCTCTGCTCTGCTGAGACCTCCCCTGGAGTGCTGTGAGCAGGTCTGGAGCCCTCAACACAAGAGGGACATGGACCTGCTGGAGAGGGTCCAGAGGAGGCCACAAAGATGATCAGAGGCTGGAGAAGCTCTGCTGTGGGGACAGGCTGAGGGAGCTGGGGGTGTTCAGCCTGGAGAAGAGAAGGCTCCAGGCAGACCTCAGAGCAACCTTCCAGTACCTGAAGGGAGCTCCAAGAAGGCTGCAGAGGGACTGATCCCAAAGGCCTGCAGGGACAGGACCAGGGACAATGGTTTGGAATGAGAGCAGAGCAGATTGAGATTGGATGTGAGGAAGAAGTTTTGCAGTAGGAGGCTGCTGGAACACTGCAGCAGGTTGCCCAGTGGAGGCTCCACCCCTGGAGATATTCCAGGGGAGGCTGGACAGGGCTCTGGGCAACCTGCTCCAGGGGAGGATGTCCCTGCTGCCTGCAGGGGTTGGACTGGGTGAGCTCTGGAGGTCCCTTCTGGCCTGAACCATTCTAAACCAGGCTCAGTTCTCCTCCATGGAGACACTGAGGCAATAAGGGTTGGGTGAAAGGCACTTGGGCTTTAGTGGACAAAGAGAGCTCCACACCTAGGACACCCCCAAAGACATCACTGAACCAGCCTGGAGTAGGGACACAACAGGATGAGGGAAATATGGAGCACCAGAAAGCTTCTCCTGGAGCCTACCAGGCAGAAATCACAGCAGGACAGAATGTGAGGGGTTGGAAGAAACCTGTGGAGCTCACCCAGCCCAGCCCCCTGCCAGAGCAGGGCACCCAGAGCAGGGTCACCCAGAACACATCCAGGGGTCTGGAAAGGCTCCAGAGCAGGAGACTCCACAACCTCTCTGGGCAGCCTGCTCCAGCCTCTGGCACCCTCACAGGGACAAAGTTTCCCCTCCTGTTCCCAGGGCACCTCCTCTGCTCCAGCTTGCCCCCAGTGCCCCTTCTGCTGTCCTTGGCCATCCCTGAGCAGAGCCTGGCTCCAGCCCTGCACATCTTTATCCCTAGCCATGAGGGCAGCCCCCAGGCTCCTCTGCTCCCAGCTCCAAGCCCCAGCTCCCTCAGCTGTCCTCACAGGAGATGTTCCATTGCCTGCAGCAGCTCTGTGCCTCTGGCCTGGACTCTCTCAAGCACTTCCCTGAGGTCCTACCTGACCTGAGGGGCCCAGAACTGGACACAAGATTCCAGATGTGGCCTCAGCAGGGCAGAGCAGAGGGGCAGGAGAACCTCTCTGACCTACTCCCCCCAGCCCTTCTGATCCACCCCAGGCTGCCCTTGGCCTTCTTGTGCACATCACTGGCTCAGGAGCATCCTTCTGGCCACCAGGACCCCCAAGTCCCTTTCCCTTGCACTGCTCTCCAGCAACTCAGTCCCCAGCCTCTCCTGCTCCATGTGGTTGTCCTTCCCCAGCTGCCAGACTCTCCCCTGCCCTTGTTGGATTCCATTCCCTTTCTCCCCACCCAGCTCTGCAGCCTGTCCAGGTCTGGCTGGATGGCAGCACAGCCTGAGGGCTGTCACCACTGCTCCCAGTTTGGTGCCACCAGCAAACTGCCTGGCAGTGCCCTCTGTGCTCTCAGCCAGGTCGCTGATGAAGATACTGAACAGGACTGGTCCCAGTACTGACCCCTCAGGACCTCCACTGGATCCAAGCCTCCAACCAGGCTCAGTCCCACTGACCACAGCTCTCTGACTTCTTCCCCTCACCCAGTTTCCATCCACCTCACTCCCTGCCCCCCTGCCCACACTGCCTCACCTCAGCTGCCAGGATGCTGTGGCAGACATCTGAGGTGTTCCAATCTTCCTGCAGCCCCAAATCACCAAACTCCCAACCTCAGAGGCTCTCAGGGGACCCAAGGCCTCGTTCCAAGGCAGGAAGCAGGACACTGCCAGGATGGCTCCGGCTGAATCCCTCAATCCGAAGCAGCCCTCCCCAGCACTGTGGCGCTGCCGGCTGGCACCAAGGCACAGCAGCTGTGGGCAGGCAGGAACCCGACCAGGAGCTGTGGGCAGGCAGGAACCTGACCAGGAGCTGTGGGCAGGCAGGAACCCGACCAGGAGCTGTGGGCAGGCAGGAACCTGACCAGGAGCTGTGGGCAGGCAGGAACCTGACCAGGAGCTGTGGGCAGGCAGGAACCTGACCAGGAGCTGTGGGTATCCTCTTTGAATTAGGGGAGAATGCACCAAAGCAACACAGATGGAAAACTCCCTCCCATGAGCTGGACTGTGCCCCCCCAGCTCACCTCCAACTCTTCAGGGCTGTAGAACCTCTGCCATGAGGAGCTGGGAGGGTGCAGCCTGGAGAGGAGAAGGCTCCAGGGGCACCCCAGAGCTGCCTGCCAGGACCTGAAGGGATCCTGCAGGAAGGCTGCAGAGGGACTTTGCTGAGGGTGTCTGAGACAGGCCAAGGGGCAATGGATTGGAGCTGAGGCAGAGCAGGGTTAGAGTGGAGTTGAGGAAGAAGTTCTTCAGCAGGAGGGAGGTGAGACTCTGGCACAGGCTGCCCAGGGAGGCTGTGGCTGCCTCCTGCCTGGGGGTGTTCAGTGCCAGGCTGGATGAGACCTTGAGCAGCTGAGTCCAGCTGAGAGGTGTCCCTGGGCATGGCAGGAGGCTGCAGGGGATGATCCCTGAGGTCCCTTCCAACCTGAGACATCCCAGGATTCTATGATCTAGCCAAGCCCAGGGCAGGTGTCCTGAGGAAAGCAAGCACCCAGTGCTTATCTCAGGTGCAGCCAGGAGATAAGTTGGATCTGATGTGTCTGAAGCACAGTTTACAACACAGCAGCAAATCCTCCCTTGGTGGACTTCAAGTGAAAGCATCCCAGAAAATGAGGGAGGCACAGAACACTGGAAACAATACAGGGAATGGTGCAGCTCCTGCACCACCACCAAACCAGGTCTGCTCTTGGGACTGCAAAGTGCCTGCAGCCTCCACTTAGTTCCAGCAGTGCCTTCAGGTCACAGATCCCTGACCCCCAGCATGGTGTGGGCTCCAGCAGGGCACCCACAGCAGCTTGCCCAGGGGCACAATGCCCAGGGGGGTTGGAAGCTCTCCACACAAGGACACTCCACAACCTCTCTGGGCAGCCTGCTCCAGCCCTCCAGCACCCTCACAACAAACAACTTTCTCCTCCTATTCAGCTGGAGCCTCCTGGGGTCCAGTCTGTGCCCAGTGCCCCTTGGCCTGGCCCTGGGCACCACTCAGCAGAGTCTGGCCACAGCCTCTTGCCCCCCAGGGGCCCTTTAGCTCTTGCTGAGCATTGCTCAGATGCCCTCTGGGGCTGCTCTTCTGCAGGCTCTCAGCCCCAGGGCTCTCAGCCTTTGCTCCTCACACAGCTGCTCCAGGCCCCTCAGCAGCTTCCCAGCCTCCCCTGGACTCTCTCCAGCACTTCTCTGTCCCTCTGCAACTGGGGAGCACAGAACTGCCCCCAGGACTGCAGCTGTGGCCTCAGCAGGGCAGAGCAGAGCAGAGGGGCAGCAGAACCTCCCTTGCCCTGCTGCCCACACTCTCCATGTTCATGTCCCCTACAAGTCCCCTGCTCTGTCTTAAAGATGACCTGAGGCACTGACCCCTCCACCTGCAGAGCACAAGAGTCAAGCAGTCAACCCCACCTGGATCCCTGCAGCTGTTGGGTCAGCAGCTGCTACCACAACAACCTCAATAATCCCTCTGCCAAGAACAGCTCCTGGCTCCTGTGACAAACTCCAGCTCCCCAGCAGTGCCACAGAGGCTCTGGTGCAAAGCATCAGGGCTTTGGGAACAACCTCATTTCTGTGCCTCCCAGTGATGGAGACCCTCATGGTGGGGATCCAGGACAAGGAACAGCCATTAGGGGTAGGACAACACAACCATCCCTGCTCTGCAGGTGTTGGAGACACACCAAAAAGCCACCACAAGGGTCCTCAAGTGCTGGGCAGGGTGATGCTGCCTATACCTGATCTCTTTCAAGCTTCAGCAATCTGGGAGCAAAGATGGTTCAAGCTTCACATCTTGAGGAAAAGGAGAAAATTTTTCTGCAAGAAGCACACAAAGCTTCCAGCAGGATGGGACCTGCCAGCAGCCACAACCAGCTCCATCTCACAGCAGCAGCTCAACCCAAACTGGTGGCTCGGGGCTGCTCTGGCAGCCAGAGTTCTCCTCACCACTTGCTCAGCATCTCCACAGCAGTCATGGAGCAGCCCAAGTCAGGGTCCCCACAGCCCAGGGCAGAGCCTGTGGGCAAAGCCAAACCACCTTGAGTAGCTTCCCCAGCAGGCATCAGGCCAAAGTTTGGTGGAAGCAGAGATTTCAGCAGGAGAAAACAAAGGTCTCAAAATGGTTTTGTGGCACAGCAACATTCCTGTCCCCTCAACACTGGGAAACAAATCTCTGAGCAGCAAACCCTGGAGATGCACACCAGAAAAACTCATCCAGGGCCTCATTCACCCTCCTGAGCTTCATGCAGTTCACAAACTGAAACTCCACAGCAATTCCCACCCAATCCAGTTCCTTCCAAGTATCTCCACTACGGGATGCATGGAGCAGCTGCTCCCAAGCTGGACACCCAGCCCAGCCTTTCCCTTTGCCCACGGAATGATGCAGGAAAAATCCTTCAATTATTAAAGAGGTTTCTGAGCCTGCAGCATGCTCTGGGGTGAGGCAGGAGAAGCCACTGTACCCCCAAAGCAACCCCAAAGTGAGAAAGAGTCACAAGAGCAAGAAGGTAACCACAGCCCCAGCTGCTCCTCCTTACTGGAGCCACTGGGAGCCTCCTTTTCCCAGGAGGGCTTCAGAAAGCAGCCAGTGCCACCCCCTCAGGGACAGAAGGCAAGGGGACAGAGGAAGTCACACAGGGCCATGATGCCACCACACTCAGGGCCAAAAGAGGAAGGTCGTGCCCCAAAAACCAGCAGGGAAGATGCTGCTGGGGGTGGCCACCTGATGAGGGGACATGAATGGCTGGGACAGTGGCCCCCCAACACTCAGGGCCCCCCACACCAGGGTAATTGTCTGGCTGAACCTGAAGGGGACAGCATCCAGGTCCAGAAAGCTGCTGCTGGACATGTGGCTCAGCCTGCTTCAGGCCAGGAGATGCCAGGTGGGTGCTGTGGGGAGCCAGGGGACAGCCACAGCCAGGGCCAAAGCCTGCTCTGGAAAAGTGGTTGTGTGAGGACATCCTTCCAGAGTAACCCCAGAGGATGCAAGGCCTCCCCAGCCAGGACCAAAGGATGCTCTGGAAAGCTGCCAGCATAGAGAGAAAATAAAAGGCTGAGCCCAGGGGACACGGTGCCCCCCCCAAATCCAGTGCCAAAGGCTGGGCTGAGCCCAGGTGATGGCACAGAGAGAGTCAAAGGATGTTCTGGAAAACTGCCTGTGTGGGGAGACCCTGAGAGAGTGACCCCAGAGGATGCAGTGCTTCCACATCCAGGACCAGAGGATGTTTGGGGAAACTGCCAGCATGGAGAGACTCCAAAAGGCTGAGCCCAGAGGACATGGTGCTCCCAAATCCAGGGCCAAAGGCTGGGCTGAGCCCTGGAGATAACTCCAGCCAGGGCCAAAGCAAGCCTCAGGGGAAACCCTGAAGGGATTGAGTTGAGAGGATGTGTTGCCTCCACACACTGGGGACACAGCAACTCAGTGTCCAGGGCCAAATGATGCTCTGGAAAACTGTCAGAATGGGGTGACCACAGCACACTAAAAGCAAGAGCCTGGGTGGCCACAAGCCGTGAGTCAGAGGCTGTGCTGAGCCGTGGGGACACGAGGACCCTGTAGCCAGGGCCAAAGGATGCTCAGGAAAGCAGCATGGGCAGCCTCTGAACGCCAGATCCCGGGGGATGCAGCACCTCTGCGTCCAGGACCAAAGGATGCTCTGCAGACTCTGAGAGGTGACCCCACAGCCGAGCTGCCTCCCGCCCCGGGCCAAGAGCAGCTGCGGGTGATGACCCATGCTAAGGCAGGCTACCGGAGCCGTCCCCCTCCCGTTCCCGGGGCCGAGCCGCCCGCTCCCCGCCGGGGTACCTTGATGCGCTCCCGACACTGGGAGGGGGTGCGCTCGTAGCCCAGCTCTGCCAGGGCGCGGGAGACTCGCTCGTACATGGCGGGTCCGGGGGCTTTGCTGCCGAAAACGGTCCCGGCGCCCTCCAGCTGCTGGTACCGCGCCTCCACCAGCCGCTCGTTGCCCCAGACGGCGATGAGCGCGTTGGTCTCCGCCGGCGTCCAGGACATCCCTCGGCAAGCGGCGGCAGCGGCGGCAGCGGCGGCACCGCCCGGCGAGAAGGACACGGAAGGCGAAGCCCCGCCGCGGCCCCCAGCCCCGCCGCCGCCGCCCCCCAGCCCGGCCCCGCCGGCCGCCGGCCCCGGCCCCGAGCCTAGAGGGGAGGCGCCGCTGGGGGTGGAGGGGTCGGAGAGGCTAGGGTTGCCGTCGCTCAGCGCTCCCGGCGAGCCCGGCGACAGCACCTCCATCTTGGGGATCTTCAGCGGCGGCTCGGCGGCCGGGAGCTGCGAGGAGCCGCAGGACGCCGCCATATTGGAGCTGCCGGACCGAGCGGGCGGAAGTGACGCGCGGCTGCCCCAGCGGGAGGGACTTCCGGCAGTCGCCAGGCGGCGCTGTGTTCCCGCCGCATGGGGGGGCGTGTGCGTGTGGGCGTGGTTGGGCGCGGAGGGGGCGGGTCATCGATGCTGGGCCCAATGGAGGCGGGGCCTCGTGTTGGTGGGCGGGTTCAATGAGGGGGCGTGGTACGGGGGCGTGGTCATGGCGAGGGGCTCTGACTGGGTGGGGAACCGCAGGCCGGGCTGGGGGCTTGGGGGCCTCCAGGCCCCTCCCAGGCAGCGTCCCCGCATGATCAGACCCCCACAGACCACGCGGGGCAAACATCCCATGGACACCCCTGGGACACGCACCCTATAGGCACGAAGCGCTACAGAGCAGAGACTCCCCCCGTCCTTCACAAGCACCGGAGCTCTCTGTGCCGCGGGGCTTAGCACCCCTGCCCCCGTGGCTGGACACCCCCCATTTTTGGAGCTGAGCATCCCCAAACACCGAGGCACTCCCAAATATTGGGCTGAGCACCCCCAAAATATGGCGCTGAGCATCCCCCATGTACAAAGGCTGAGCACTCCCATTTATTTGGCCTGAGTACCTCAAATATCAGCTCTGAGCATGCCTCAAATGTGGGGGCCAAGGGTCCTCTAAATGTAGGGTTGAGTACCCCCAAATGTGAGGCTGAGGACGTCCTGCCCTGGGGCTGAGCATCCCCCCATATCGGGAATTGAGCACCTCCAAATGCCAAAGGTGAGCACCCCCCAACCCTAGAGCAGAGCAATCCCAATTTTTGAGGCTGAGCACCCCAAACACTGGGGCTGAATACCCCCAGGTGCGAGACTTAGAACGCCCAACCCAGGTCTGATCATCTTCGTGTACTGAGTGTCAGCACCCCCAAACATCGGAGCTGAGCACCCCAAACATTAGGGACGAGTGTCCTTTATATACTGGGCTCAAGCACCCTCGAAGAGTGGGACCGAGCACCCCCATCTCAGGGCTCCCCCCTTTTGGGGATCCAGAGACCCTTCTCTGTCCCCGGGCCCGACCCCGGTGTGTTCCCGCTCTGACTGATGAGCCGGGGGTTGGCGAACAGGGGGGGAGACGCACACAGACGGACCCGCGCCCCAGCTGCACCCCGAGCTCTGCCTGCCCGTCTCTGTCCTCTCCTATTTGTCCCCACCCCTCCCCTGCCTGTCTCTGCCTAGCCCCTGCGCGTTCCTGCCCTCCCCTGCCTGCTCCTGCCTGCCCCAGCACATGTGGCAGAGCCGCCCGAGAGCAGTCAGGGTCCGTCAATTATCCCCCGCTAATTGCAGGGATCTGGGTCTGGCAGCGGCGCGGGGCTGGGGGACATGAGGACATTAACTCCTCCTTCCCGGGACGGGGGGCGGCAGGGTCTTTGTCACTGGCTGCCTGTCCCCAAGGTGTGTCCCCAGTGCCAGCCCTGTGAGTGTCCCCAAAGGGGTGTCTCCGCTGTCACCGTGTTCCCAGAGGGATGTCCCTACTGCCACCTCTGTGTCACGGACGCAAAGGTTTGTCCCCGCTGCTGGCCCATCCCCGTGGTGCTGTCTCCAGCCCCAGCTGCCTACAGGGACATACCCACTGCCACCCCTGTCGACTGACCCCATGTCCCCAAGCCCCGCCCTCGCTGTGTTGTTCCTGCTGCCACCCCTGTGTCATTTACCCGTGAGGATGTCTTCATTGCCACCGTGTCTCCAAACTGGACTCACTCCTGATGTGTTTCCAAAAGGATGTCCACTCTGCCAGCCTTGCAGCGTGTCCCCAGAGGAATGTACCCACTGCCACCATGGCTCCAAAGAGATGACCCCACTGCCACCTCTATATCGTGTTCCCAGAGCACTCCATCCACCACCAGCCTCACCATGTGTCCTCAAAGCACGGTCCCCACAGGGATGTCCCCTCTTGTCCCCTAAACGATGTCTCTGCTGCCAGCCCTGCATTGTCCTTAAAGAGGTGCACCCAGAGCCACCACGTCCCCAGAAAGATGTCCCTGCTGGCACCTCTGTGCCACGTCCCTAAAGGTTTGTCCCTGCTGCTGGCCCATCCCCGTGGCACTGTTCCCAGACCCAGCTGCCTACAGGGACGTACCCACTGCCACCCCTACTGACTGTCCCCATGTCCCCAAGCCCCACCCTCACCGTGCCCTTACCCACCATGTGCCGCTGCTCCCCCTTCCCCTGATTCCCCACTGCCCTCGATCTAATCAGGCCCAAATTAGAGGGGGCTGGTGGAGGGATGCAAATGAGGTTAATTAGGGCTTGAGCAGCTGATTGCAATGCAGCCCCACTCCCTGCAGGGCCCTTCGACCCCTTGCTAATGTCCCGGCCGAGAAGGGAGCATGCTGGGGGGCCCCAACCCACTAAGTGCTGCCCAAGTCATTCCTGAGCAGAGCTGGGTGCCTGTAGTGGGGCTCATCTGTGCCATGAGCTGGGGCTGTGCTCACTGAGCTTCACCCAGGCAATGAGTTGTGCCTGTTCTCAGCCAAGACTCACACAAGCGCTGCACTGGGGCTGTTATCAGCCAGGACTCATCTTTGTGATGAGCTCTGCCTGTGCTCAGTGGGAGCTCACTCTGCAGTAGATTTGCAGTCGGGGCTGACCTGTGCTATGAGATGAGGCTTTTCTCCTCCGGGATCACTCTGTACAGTGAGTTGTAGCTGTTCTCAGCCAGGGCCCACACATGCACTGAGTTGTAGCTGTTCTCAGTGGGACTCACTTGTGTGATGAGCTGTGCCTGTTCTCAGCCAGGATTAGCCTGTGCCACGTATTCTGCCTGTTCTTATCCAGGGTTCACCCATGCACTCGAATTGTGGCTGTCCCCAGCTCCCTGTGAACGGGTGGACAGCAGGACAAGCCTCTCCAGGCATCATCAGGCAGCTCTCCTCCCTTTTGAGCCACCCTCCCCACCCACTAACAACAGCGAACCGTTAGCCCAAAAGCCACTCGGACCAGCCAGGCCCCGTGTTCACTGCAATTTACTGACCCAAAACACACAGTCAAAAATAGATACAAACTTATTAACAGCTGCAGCAGCTAATTAAAACCAAATTTCATAATTACTCCGAGCCAGGGCCACAGGCAGGAAGCCGTGGTGCCCGCTGCAGGGTGAGAAGAACCTCATCTAGGAGGATGCAGGATGCTGAGCCGCCGCCACGCCCTGGTACCCACGGATCATCCTCGGAGCCTGCATCCTGCTTCCAGGCGCACAAAGGGGACCCAGGCGGACTAATTCGGCGCGGGGAGGCGCGTCCCGCCTCCGCCTTTGTCTCTCTTTCAAAGCCAATATCCCGGCCCCAGATGGGTTAATACATAATGCAGACAAGCAAGTAATTGCCTGCCTTTGTAGGGCCGTCAGCGCTGGGTCCCCGGCCCTCTGATCCCCCATTAAGGGCCAGGCAAACAAGCCTTCCACCCAATTAAGCCCAGCTTTGATAGAGCCTTTCCCAATGATGTGACGGTCCCAGACTGGCGATTCGCACATGAGCCACTACCTGTTAGACCCGCGGCTGCCTTCCTTCGGGGACGAGCGGCCGCCGCCTCTCGCCGTGACCCAGCTGCCGAGCCCTGCCCGGCGTGTCCCCCCCCGTCTCGGCTGATAAATGAGCTCCACAAACTCGATATTAAAGAGGTGGAAATGGGATGTTAATACACCCCGGAGTCGCTCGCCTCCAGAACACATGGGCTCCGGCTTCCCGGGGCCGGTGGTAATGAGGCGGGCTGGGACACCCCGCGAGCAGACTTTGAGCCGCCGGCCTCCTGCGTCTGCCAGGCATGGAGGATGGACAGGCTGACACCCCTCCTTTGGGGCAGCCCAACACACCGCCCCGCGGAGCTGCCCCAGGCTGCCCCGACAGCATCGCAATCTGCTCACCTAAAGCATTTGCATTTCACATCAGCCTCCGAAGCATATCCTGTCAGCCCCTAAAACATACCAATGTGCTCCCCTAAAACATCTCGGCGTTATCCCTTGCTGTATCCCAGCATCATTCATTAAAGCTTCCCCAAAGCATCCCAGTGCGCTCCCGTGAAACCCAGCACTATCCCTTGCTATATCCCAGCATCATTCCTTAAAGCTTTCCCAAAGAATCCCAGTGCGCTCCCGTGAAACCCAGCACTATCCCTTGCTATATCCCAGCATCATTCCTTAAAGCTTCCCCAAAGCATCCCAGTGCGCTCCCGTGAAACCCAGCACTATCCCTTAACACACCCCGGAACCATCCCATAACGATCTTGCTCTCACCCCCTACGTTATCCCAGCATGATCTTCCCAGGATTATCCTCTAATACACCCCAGTGTCATTCTCTACAGCATTCCAGTATCATCCCCTAATGCATCCCAATATTATCCCTTAAAGAATCTCAGTACCATCCCCTACACATCTCAGTGTCACCCCCAAACCATCCCAGTGTCATATCCTACAGCATCCCAGTGTCATCCCCACAGCATCCCAGTGTCGTCCCCACAGCATCCCAGTGCCATATCCTACAGCATCTCAGTGTCATATCCTACAGCATTCCAGTGTTGTCCCCACAGCAACTCAGTACGATATCCTACAGCATTCCTGTGTTGTCCCTACACCATCCCAGTACAATATGCTACATTATCCCAATGTCACCCCTACTGCATCCCAGTGCCACATCCTACAGCATCCCAGTGTCATCCCTACAACATCCCAGTATCACCCCCCACAGTATCCCAGTTCCATATCCTACAGCATTCCAGTGCAGTCCCCACAGCATCTCAGTGCCATATCCTACAGCACCCCAGTGTCATCACCACAGCATCCCAGTGTTGTCCCCACAGCATCCTAGTGTTGTCTCCACAGCATCCCAGTGCCATATCCTACAGCACCCCAGTGTCATCACCATAACACCCCAGTGTCATCCCCACAGCATCCCAGTGCCATATCCTACAGCATCCCAATATCATCCCCACAGCACCCCAGTGTCGTCCCCACATCATCACAGTGCCACATCCTACAGCATTCCTGTGTCGTCCCTACAGCATCCCAGTGCCACATCCTACAGCATCCCAGTGCAATCCCCACAGCATCCCAGTGCAGTCCCCACAGCATCCCAGTGCCATATCCCACAGCATCCCAGTGCA
The DNA here is from genome assembly GCF_027791375.1 of Indicator indicator. Lineage (NCBI taxonomy): Eukaryota > Metazoa > Chordata > Aves > Piciformes > Indicatoridae > Indicator > Indicator indicator. The sequence continues at coordinate 8,088,404 of NC_072043.1, forward strand.
GTCCGTACACCATCCCAGTATCACCCCCCACGGCATCCCGGTGTCACCGTTTACAGCACCCCCAGCCCCATGTGCGCTGCCACAACCTCTATCAATATTCAAGAGCTCATTTTCGGGCCCCTCGGAGTTGGGGGTCCCAGGGGGGATGTTAATAATCCCCCCCCGTCAGCGCCGCTCATTTGCCTGTACAAATACCCCGTCGCTCCGCGCCCCTCCTGCCTCAGTTTCCCCATCCCGATGGGGAAAACGAGGAATTAATGAGAACAAGGAGGAATAACCAGGAGAATGGAGCGGGGTTTTTGGGAGGGGAGGCTCACTCCACCGCTAAACTTTCGGGGGGGCGGGAGGGAGCGATTTGAGGCGGCGGCGAAGCAAGATTTGGGCAAATCCTGCTCAAACAGCTGCTAATCGCCGAATCAAACCGCAATTAACGGCGTCGGCAGCGGGAATAAAGCCGCTAACGAGGAGGCGATGCCCCCGCGCTCCCTGTTTGCCCAGCTGATTAACTGGGATGAAGCTTGGAAGGGGGGGGTGGGGGGGGGGGAAGATGGATTATCCATCGGGATGCGGATCCTTTGTCTCCTTTCCCCATCCCGAGCCCAACGCCGCGGCCTCAGGCCTGACAGTGGGATTATCAGAGACCCTGAAACCTTGGTGCTCCCAAAACAACTCCCAAAACAAGTCCCAAAAGAACCCAGGGATCAACATCCCATATTCCCCGGATAGACATGCCTCATGCCGCTGGTTTGGCATTCCAAAGACACACAAAAAGGGGGAAATCCTGCAGCATTTAATATTCCAACATCATCCTAAATTCCCATCCTGGGGAATGATTTGGATAAGAGTTGGATCAGTCTCTTATTGTACGGATAATTCATTTCTCCTTGGGTTTGTGTGGATCCTACCGGGAATTCCGCCGGGCTGGTGCATTCCCGGGAAAGCTTTTGTGGGACGATGAGATGAATATTCATTTCCAGGCTGCGGGCGCTGGGAGGGGGGGATGAATAATGCATCGTCCCCGAGACCCCCCCGCACTGGGAGCCGGCACCTCTGACGGGATTCGGGGAGCCCGGGGGGTGCTGGAGAGGCTGAGAGGGACCAGATGTGTGCTGCGGGGCCAGATGTGCACCCGGTGTGACCTCAGGGCAGCTCTGAATGGGGGAGCATGCTCTTTTAAGCTTTCCAGATGTGCAGTCATCTATCTCCTGCATCCAGATGTGTGCCTGCCTCCTACCTCCAGATGTGCACCCAGGTGTACTACTCATCCACCTCCTGCCGGCAGATGTGTGCTCAGCTATTTCCAGATGTGCACAACGCCTCCAACTCCTGCCTCCAGATGATCTCACCTAGCTTGTACCTTCAGGCATGTGCCCAGATGTGCGCCTGCCTACCCCCAGATGTGCACTCAATCACTTTCTCTCTCCAGATGTGGAAGCAGTCACCTGCCTACAGATGTGCACCCAGCTGTGTCAGTGGGCACTAACCCAAGCCTTCCAGATGTTTACCCCAAGTCACTCTCCAGGCCAGCCAACCTCTCTCAGATGTGAGGATCTTGGCATCCCAGATGTGCATGAACACCCCCTCACCCTGCTCTGCCCAGCTGTGCCCCAAAGGCCCTACAGATGTGAAATTTCCCCCACCTTGGGATGCATTCCAGATGCGCACAGCCCCCTTCTCCTGCTCACTCGATCCAGCTGTTCACCAGCTGTTCCCCCCCCACACAAATCCTGCCCCATTGCCCTCCTCCATCCACCCCCCGCCAGGCCCTCCCCCCACCCCTTGAACCCCCCCTTTGGCGCCCACCTCATCCTTTGCCCTGTTCCTTAGCTACACCGCAATGAACTTCCTTCAATGACCCCCCCAACGAACCCCTCCATAATGACCCCAGATAACGCCCCCCACACTCCCTCCCCCACACTGGACGCCTGTCTGGGGGGCCGCACATTACTTCACACACTCATTAATTAAGCGCCTAATTGCTAATTAGCAATTCAAAGGCACCAGCCGCCAACGTTTGCCAACCCCCCAAGTACCAGGCCACCCTCCCCCCCCGAAGGTCACCTCAGTTCCCCTCTGCCTTCCCCCATGGAGCTCCCCTTCATATGGGTCCCTTCTGTCCCCCCTCCCCAAAAGAGGGGGGCACAGGGACACTCTCATCACCGCCCCACCAGCCCCCAGCGCGCTGGCCGCGCCCCTCCTCCCCCGCCGGACGCGGAGGCGGTGCCGGGGCTGGGCCGAGCCGGGTCGTGCAGAGCCGAGCTGTGCCTTGCGGAGCCGAGCCGAGCTCAGCCGAGCAGGGTGGGACCGTGCCGAGCAGGGTTGTGCTAAGCCGACCTAAACCGAGATGAGCCTAACCGAGCTCGGCTGAGCCGAGGCTAAGTTACTCAGCCTAACCGAGTTCGGCCGACCCGAGCCGGACCGAGCCGAGGCTAAACGAGCTCAGCCGACCCGAGCTGGACAGAGCCAAGCCGAGCCGAGTGGAGCTCAGACGAGCTGAATCAAGCCAAGCCATTTCGAGCCGTGCTGAGCTCAACCGAGCCGAGCTAAGTCAAGCTGAGCTGAGCATTGCTGGGTCGAGTTCATCCGAGTTTAGCCCAGTTCAGTCGGGCTGGGTCGGACTGAGCCGAGCCGGATCGTTCAGAGCCGAGCTCAGCTGAGCTGTGCCGAGTCGGAGCGGGCTGAGCCGAGCCGAGGCGAGCCGAGCCGGGATGCTGCGGTACCTGCTGAAGACGTTGCTGCAGATGAATCTTTTCGCCGACTCGCTGGGGACTGAGAGCTCCAACTCCTCCCAGCTCCTGCTCGGCATCAACAGCTCCATCGCCGCGCTCGGGCTGCCCCCCGGCAACGGTACGTGACCTGTCCCCGCAGCCCCGTGTCCTGCTGTCCCCGGGTCTCGTTGTCCCGCTGCCCCCGTGTCCTCGTCTCCCTCTCTTCCCGTATCCCTCTGTCCCGCTATCCCTGTGCCTCCGTATCCCTCTCCTCTGCTATCCCCGTGTCCCCATGTCCCCGTGTCCCCCTGTCCCCAGGTCCCAGGGTCCCCGGTCCCACTGGTGATGCTGGAACTAGCCTGTAGCACCCCCAGCCCCGGCCGGCACTACACTAGAACCGGTCCCTGGCCCCATTCTGGGACCTGCTCCGTGTCCCAAATCGGGATTGACTCGGTGTCCCCAAGTCTGCCTCCTGTCCCCACACAGGCACCTGTCCCCTGTTCTCAGTCTGTCAGTGACCCAGTGTCCCCACACCGGCCCCGTGTTCCCACACCAGGACCAGCTCTACGTCCCCAAACTGAGGCTGACCCAGTGTCCCCAAATCAGCCCCGTGTCACTGGCTTCGTGTCCCTGGGCTGAGAACCGGGAGTGATCCCGCGTCCCCGGGCAGTTCCTGCGACTCCAAAGCAGGACCAGCCCCGTGTCCCCAAATCGGGGCAACTCTATGTCCCCAAATCGACCCCTAGACCCCAAACCGGAACAGAACAAATGTCCCCAAAACAGCCTCGTGTCCCTAAATCCCAAAGCAGGAGCAGCTCTCTTCCCTCATCGGCCGCATGTCCTTACACAGACTCCCAGACTGTGAACTGGGACTGACCTCAAGTCCGTGGATCTGCTCACAGACCCCAAACTAAGACCAGCCCCACGCACCCAAATTGTTCTCATGTCCTCACACTGATGCCCTGACTTGGAGCTGGAAGAAACTCCATTTCACCCGACCGTCCCCATGTCCCTACACCACTTCTGTGTCCCTAAACTGGTTCCCAGACCCTGAACTGGAACCAACACTCAGTGGCCAAACCAGTCCCTGGACACCGAGACAGGAGTAACTCAGTGTCGCCAAAACAGCTCCATGTGCCACAATGACCCTCAGCCCCTGAGCTGGGGATCATCCTCCTCTCCCCAAACCAGCCCTGTATCCCTGAGCCAGGAAGGATCCAGATGTCATTAAATTGTTGCACTCTCTACGAAGCAACTGCCAGCCTCTGAGCCAGGAGAGACCCCAGGTTTCCAAACCAGCCACGTGTCCCCAGACTGTCCCTATGTCCCTAGCCCGTCCCTATGTCTCCAGCCCAGTCCCGTGACTCCAAACGATCCCCTCCAGCATCCCCAGACTGCCCTTCTGTCACCAAACCAGCCCCCAGACCCTGAGCTGGGACCAACCCCATGTCTCCAAACCAGCCTCATGGCCCTGGGGCAGGAACTTCAGTGTACCCAAAGTGTCCCTGTGTCCCAAACCAAGTCTCAGCCGCTGAGCTGATAGAGACATTGTGCCTCCAAACCATCTCTATGTCCCCAAATCAACCCCGTGTCCCCGTGCCAGATGTGGGTACAGGGACGGGGGGTGGGTGATGGAGGGGGTGTCCACCTAAATTTTAAGCCCTTTTGGAGCTTCCCCCCCTGTTTTTGAGCCCATGTCCCCCTCCATGTCCCGCCCACCAGCTGGCTCTGGGTGGCTGATGGCAGTGGGAGAGGTGTCCCCAAACCCCTGCGGGACCCCCACTGGCAGCACGCAGGAGGGGACTTGGTCTCACCCCCCTCCTCGGCCCAATTAGCCACCGGGCCAGCTGCGGCCCCCTCGGCCCCCGCTGTGCCCCCCCCCACCCTGCTGTCACGCCACGGGGTGGCAGGTCCCTCGCAGCATCCTGCCCGGTCCCCATGGCAGCCGCATCCCATCCCCATGGCAACGCAGCCCCCACCCGAGCAAAAGGGGGGCAAGGGGTGGGACACGTGTGTGTGTGGAGCTGTGGGCAGGTGTGGAAACCTGGGAGAGGGGGGACACGTGTGTCTGTGTGGAGCTGTGTGCATGCAGCTGTCTGCATGCAGCTGTGTGCACAGAGCTGTGTGCATGTGTGTGTATCAGCAAACTTGCATGTGCATGCCTGCAGCTGTGTGCATGCATGTGCATGTCTGGAGCTGTTTGTGCACATGTGGAGCTGTGTGCATGCGTGTGTGTGCATGTGTGTGCATGGAGCTGTGTGTGCATGTGTGTGCACAGAGCTGTGTGCATATGTGTGTGCATGTGTGTGGAGCTATGTTTGCATGCATGTGTGTTCTTGGAGCACTGTGCATGTGTGTGGCTGCTCAGGGATGTGGTTAGGCACTGCCTGGTGCACCCCGCTAGGATGTGTGTGTGTGCAGATATGTACAGCTGTGTGTGCAGATGCATGTCCGGGTGTGTGCACACATCCCTGTGTGTGCCAGTGTGCTGCTGTGTGCACACCAGTGCCTGTGCACACCCATACCTGTGCACCCCCATGCCTCTGCACCCCAGTGCCTGTGCACCCCCATGCCTCTGCATGTGTGCCTGTGCACCCCCGTGCCTGTGCACACCAGTGCCTGTGCACCCCCGTGCCTGTGAACCCCCATGCCTCTGCATGTGTGCCTGTGCACCCCTGTGCCTGTGCACACCCATGCCTCTGCATGCGTGCCTGTGCACCCCATGCCTGTGGACCCCAGTGCCTGTGCACACCCATGCCTGTGCACACCAGTGCCTGTGCACCCCCATGATTCTGCATGTGTGCCTGTGCACCCCGTGCCTGTGCACCCCGTGCCTGTGCACCCCAGTGCCTGTGCACCCCCATGCCTCAGCATGTGTGCCTGTGCACCCCTGTGCCGGTGCACACATGTGCTGTGTGCCAGCACTGATGTGCAGACAGCACAGCCTGAACTGCAGGGCCAGCCGCAGTGGCACTGGGGACACAGCTGGGCCCATCCTGCCAGACCCCAGCAGTAACGAGCACTAATTAATTACCCCAGCATTAATTAATGAGCATTTGTTAATTCCCATTTGTGTTCCACAGCCTCACAGCCACAGTCTGGGGCAGTTTAACCCCAAATTAAGAGTTTTCTGCAACCTGGTGTCACCAGCTACAGAAAATCACCACTTGCAGCTGAGGGAAAAAAAAAAACCTTTTTTGAGGGAATTTAGCCTCAACACCCTTTAGCCACAACCCCTTTTTAGCCTCACCTTTTCCCCAAGGCTACCCAAATGGAAACTTGGAGGAAAAGGGATGTCACTGTGAGGGGAGCTGCTCTGTCCCCCTGTCCTTGTTCTGGTATGTCTCAGGTCTAACAGGCTCCTGGTCCTGCTCCCACCACACACACCGTAGTGGGAAAAACACTGGGCCGAGACCTGGCTGCACTTCTCACCCAGTGGTCATCTCACCTCCTGGAGGAGAATAAAGTGGGCTGAGACCTGACCACACATCATCTCACCTCCTGGAAAGAGATCCACGGTGCTGAGAGGTTCCAGGAGGTGAGATGGAGTGTGGCCAAGTCTCAGCCCAATGGTGCTCACCTTTTGGTCACCTGTGTGGTGGGGATACACTGAGCTGTGACCTGGCCTCCCTTCACCTCACCTCCTCCTCACCAAGCAGAGCAGATTCTGGTTCCAGGAGAGAGCTGTAGGAGCTGGTGCTCAGACCGCCCCCTGCCAAGCACATCCCTGGGAGGGTTTTCAGGACCACCTCCCCCTCCCTTCTCGGCAGAGTCCTACCCGCTGCTGGAGGATACAGCACCCCGCATCGTGGAGCACCCCTCGGATCTCCTGGTCTCCAAGGGGGAACCGGCCACCCTGAGCTGCAAGGCTGAAGGTCGCCCCTCACCCGCCGTGGAGTGGTACAAGGACGGGGAGCGGGTGGAGACGGACCGGGAGGACCCTCGCTCCCACCGCACCCTCCTGCCGGGGGGGTCCCTCTTCTTCCTCCGCATCCTCCACGGGCGGCGAGGCAAACCCGACGAGGGGGTCTACGTCTGCGTGGCCAGGAACTACCTGGGGGAGGCCATCAGCAGGAACGCGTCGCTGGAGGTGGCCGGTGAGGGGCTGGGACTGGGGGCGGTGCAGGCTTTGGGGGCGGTGCAGGAGCTGAGAGCGGCTCTGTGGGGTCGGGGTGAGGGGCGGCGAGAGCCGCGGGGTGAAAATGGGTAATGAATAGAAACAAAGAAAAGGAAAGTGAAAGAAAGTGAAAATATATTTAAAGTAGTCAATATAAATGAAAATAAATGAAAATAAGTGAAACTGCTGGACAATAAGGAAAAGAAAATTAAAAGAAGTGAAAAGTGGCAAGAAAAGTGAAAATAACTGAAAATAAAAGCAAATTATGAAAAGACATGAAAATAAGGGGAAAGATATAAAAATAAGTGAAAACAAATGGAAATAAATGAAACAAAAAGAAATTAAAAGAAGTAAAAAAAAAAAGAAACAGAAGGGAAAAGAAGTGAAAAGAAATGGGAATAAGTGGAAATTAAGATATTTGAACGTAAATAATGCGAAAATAATTGAAAATTAATGGGAAGAAGTAAAAATAAGTGAAAATAGATTTTAAAAGGAGAGAATCCTTGAAAATAATGGAAAGGAAAATGAGTCAACATAATTGGAAAGAATTGAAAAGAAATAAAGTGAAAAGAAATAGAAATGAGTTAAAAGAAATGGAAAACAAATGGAAATAAGTGAAAGTAAAAGAGAATAAATAAAGTGAAATTAAAATAAATGAAAAGAATGAAAACAAACGAAAATCAGGGAGAACAAACGGAAATGACCAAAAAGCAAGTAAAATAGTGAGAAAGGGATGGAAATCAACGAAAATCAGTTGAAAACACAGGAAAATAAGTGAACATCTTTGATAATCAGTTAAAATTATCTTAAACCAAGTCACATTCCCTGAAATTTGTGTGCCAGGTGCCTCCCCTGGTGCCACCTGTTGGGTGTTTTCAGAGGGAGTGTAGGAGGGGGTGGGGCTGGATTTTGGGGGGGCCCTGTGCCATCTCCATGCTGGAAGCTGGGGGAACCCTCGCACCAGGGATGGGGAACCTGCAGCGGGGCTGATGACGTCACACCCCTCCCCCCTCAGTGCTCCGGGACGACTTCCGACAGCCCCCCGGGGACGTGGTGGTGGTGGCAGGGGAGCCGGCGGTCCTGGAGTGCGTCCCCCCGCGGGGCCACCCCGAGCCCAGCGTCTCCTGGAAAAAGGATGGTGCCCGCCTCAGCGATAGGGATGAACGCCTGACGGTGAGGGGGACGGCGGTGTCCCCAAAGGTGGGGGTTGGGGAGGGTCTCTCCCTCCTGTCCTGGCTGAACTGGGCTGCTCGGTAGATCCGTGGTGGGAAGCTGATGCTGGCCAGCACCCGCAAGAGCGACGCTGGGGTCTACGTCTGCGTGGCCACCAACGTGGTGGGTGAGAGGGACAGCGAACCGGCCGAGCTGGTGGTCTTCGGTGAGTGGGGGATGTCACTTCCGGGGTGTCACAGGGAGGTGAGTGCTACCCCAGTGGGACTGATGGACCCCCCACAGAACGGCCGGCATTTGGCAAGAGGCCACTCAACCAGGCGGTGCTGGTGGAGGGGATGGCAGAGTTTCCCTGTGAGGTGCTGGGGGACCCCCGGCCAGCAGCTCGCTGGCGCAAGGAGGAGGGCGAGATGCCACCAGGAAGGTGAGTGGTGGGCACTGGCGTTGGTGTGCTGGGTGCCAGAGCCAGGCTGGGGTGCTCAGAGTGTCTCGCAGCCCCATTGTATCCCCATGCCATCAGGTATCTGCACTGCATCCCATATCCCTGTGGGATTCTCCATCCTCATCACATGCCACATCATCGTTACATCCCATGTCTCCATCATGTCCCATGTCCCATCTTCATCCCACATCTCCATCATATCTTGTGCCGTCCTCACATCCCACATCCCCATCACACCTACACCCCCATCACATCCCCATCACACCTACACCCCCATCACATCCCCATCACACCCGCACCCCCATCACATCCCCATCACACCTGCACCCCATCACATCCCCATCACACCTACACCCCCATCACATCCCCATCACACCCACACCCCCATCACATCCCCATCACACCCACATCCCCATCACATCCCCATCACATCCCCATCACATCCCCATCACATCCCCATCACATCCCCATCACACCCACATCCCCATCACACCCACATCCCCATCACATCCCCATCACACCCACATCCCCATCACATCCCCATCACACCTACACCCCCATCACATCCCCATCACACCTACACCCCCATCACATCCCCATCACACCCACATCCCCATCACATCCCCATCACACCCACATCCCCATCACATCCCCATCACACCCGCACCCCCATCACATCCCCATCACACCCGCACCCCCATCACATCCCCATCACACCTACACCCCCATCACATCCCCATCACACCCACATCCCCATCACATCCCCATCACACCTACACCCCCATCACCAGCCCACACCCCCATTACATCCCCATCACATCCCCATCACACCTACACCCCCATCACCAGCCCACACCCCCATTACATCCCCATCACATCCCCATCACACCTACACCCCCATCACCACCCCACACCCCCATCACGTCTCCATCACATCCAACACCCCCATCCCACCCCATCCCCATCACACCCACCCCCCCATATTCCCACCCTGACCACATCCCACATCCCCATCCCATCCCACATTTTCACTCCATTCCACATTCCCATCACATCCTAATCTTCCATCACAGCTCACAACCCCACCCCATCCTTATCACAACCCAATATCCCCACCATATCCCCATCCTCCAGCACATCACAAGCCCCCATCCCATATCCCCGTCACATCCCGATTCCCCATCCCACTCCACAGGCCAATCCCATCCCGCATCCCCGCCACACCCCTCTCCCATATCCGCCCCTGCCCCCCCGGCGTTGCAGGTGGGAGGTGCTGCCGGACAACACTCTGCGGCTGCGCCGCCTGCGCCCGGAGGATGAGGGCACCTACACCTGCGTGGCTGACAACAGCGTGGGCAGGTCCGAGGCGTCGGGCACCCTCACCGTGCACGGTAAGGGGGTGATCCCTGTGGGGAGCACCCATGGGTGCTGGTGAGACAGCCAGGTGAGCCTTCTCTCCCCCACGCTGCCCCAGTGCCCCCCCAGCTCATCAATGGGCCCCGCGACCAGACAGTCAGCCCCGGCCAGAGCGTCACCTTCCAGTGCCAGAGCAAGGGCAACCCACCACCCGCCGTCTTCTGGCATAAGGAGGGCAGCCAGGTCTGTCCCTGACACTGTCCCCATCCTGTCTGCATCCTCATCCTCATTCTCATCCTCACCCTCATCCTCATCCTCATCCTCACCCTCATCCTCATCCTCATCATTTCTGTCACTTTCTCTGTCCACATCCTTATCTCCAACCCTATTCTTGTCCCCATCCCCACCCTGTCTGTCTCCATGCCTTTCTCATCTTCATCCCATCCGCATTTCCAATCTCCATCCCTGTCTCCATCCCATCCTCATCCCAATCCCATCTCTGTCCCAGCCCCATCCCTGCCCCCAGCCTTGTTCCTGTCCTTGTCTCCAGCCCTGTTCCCATCTCCATCCCCATCCCTGTCCGTATCTTCATTCCTATCCCTGTCCGATCCCACTCTCATCCCATTCTTGTCCTCATCCCTGTCCCCATTCCGGTCTCTATCCCCATCCTTGTGTCTTCATCCCTTGTTCCGGTCCCCATGTATGTCCACATCCCTGTCCTTGTCCCTGTTCACATCTCCATCCCCGTCCGTATCCTCATTCCAGTGCCCGTCCTCATCCCGACCTTCCTCACTCATCCCGGTCTCTCCCCAGACGCTGCTGTTCCCGGGCCAGCCCTCGCCGGCCCCGGGCCGGATTTCGGTCAGCCAGAGGGGTGCCATCACCATCACCGAGGTCCAGCTCTCCGACGCCGGCTTTTACCAGTGCCAGGCCATCAGCGTGGCCGGCAGCGTCCTGGCCAAGGCTCGGCTGCGGGTGGCAGCGGGTGAGTACCGGTGGCGGCAGCGAACTGGCACCGCTCGGCACCGAGCGCCGCGTCCCACCCAGCTTCTCTTCACTGCAGCTTCGACCGAGCTCCTCCCGCCGCCGGACCACCGCGATCTCGCCAACCGCACGGTGCTGCCCATGGGGGCTACGGCGTGGCTGCCGTGCCGGGTGGGTGACGGGGCCCCCCCCGGCAGCGTGGAGTGGCTGAAGGATGGCAGCGTCCTGGTGGGTGCTGAACCCCGCATTAACCTGCTGGAGAATGGCACCCTGGAGATCAGCGAGCTCCGGGTGAGCCGGCCTGGAGCAGGGGCTCAGGGCACCCACTCACCCCGGGCACCTGGGGGGCAGGGGTGGGGGGGCTCAGGGATGTGGGTGCAAAGTGGAGTGGGTGCTCAAGGTGGTGGGTACAAGGGGTGGTGGGTGTTCAGGGTGATGAGTGGAAGGGGTGGTGGCTGCAAAGGAAGTTGCGGACTAAGGGTGGGGGTACTCAGGGTGGTGTATGCTTGTGGTGTGTGCTCAAACGGGGGGTGCAAGAGGTGGTGGAGCCAAAGCGTGGTGGGTGCTCAGGGTGATGGGTGCCAAGGTGACAGGTGCTCAGGGTGATGGGGCAGGAGCTGTTCCCCTTGCAGGTGACAGACTCCGGGCACTATGAGTGTGTGGCCTCCAGCTCTGTGGGTGAGACACGCTGGGGCAGCACCCTGGAGGTGCAAGGTGGGTGACAGGGATTGTCACAGCACCAGAGACACTATGGTGCTGGGGACAAAGCCACCCCAGGTCTCCATGTATCACCCCACAGGTGACAGGCCCAAGCTCTCCCCACCTTCCCCTAAGCCCAGTGTCCTCCCGGGGCCACCCTCAACCCCTGTGGTCACCAACATCACCCAAAGCAGTGTCACCCTGAGCTGGAAAGGGAATGAGGACAGCAGTGCCAATGATGTCACCTCCTATATGGTGGAGGCTTTCAGGTATCACACAAGCCTGGCTCCAGACGTGTGACATGGTGGCCTGGCACCACGCCACCACAGGTCACCTCTGTGCTCTAACAGCCAGGCGGTGGGTGGCCCATGGCAGACGGTGGCAGCTGATGTGAAGGGTGAGACCTACACTGTGAGTGGCCTGGCCCCTGGCACTGTCTACCTCTTCATGGTGAGGGCAGCCAATGCCTATGGGCTCAGCAACCCCAGCGGCGCCTCCAAGCCTGTGCGTACCCAAGGCGAGACCCAAGGTGACACTGGTGAGTGCCCATGGACCCACAACCCCTGAGTGAACCCCTGCTTGGTGACATCACTGGAGGTGCCATGAACCTACCACGCTTGGGTGCAGCCCTGACTGGTGATGCTGATGGAGGTGCCCATGCACTCACCACCCTCGCATCCATCTCCCTTGCTGACACCAAGGCAGAGATGCTTTTGTATCCATCACTTTGGGTGCATCCTCAGTTGGTGACATCAGTGGTCCATGTACCAACTGTCTTTGGGTCTGTCTCCTACTGATGCTGATGGAGGTGCCAGTGCACCCACCACCCTGGAGGGCATCCCCACCCAATGATGCCAATGCACATGTCCATGGACCCACCACAGGAATATGGTGTCCCTGTGGCATCCCCACTTGGTGACACCAGTGGAGGTGCCCATGGACCCACCACCCTCTCATATTTTGAGCAGAAGCAAGCCCCACACATCAAGACCTGGACCTCGACCAGGTCCAACAGGAGCTGGCACAAGTGACTGTGCACCTCCAGGAACCGGTGGTGCTGCCACAGGGCACCGTCCGCCTCTCTTGGACCGTGAGTGCCCCACCTCCCCACCAGCACAGGTCCCCCAGTGCCCATCTGCTCCCAGCCATCCCACCTTCCTCTCGGGTCTTCAGGTGGAGCACCCAGCACCCTTCCTCCAGGGCTTCCGGGTGCTGTGCCGGCGGCGCGGCGGGCGCTGGGAGGAGGCGCGGGCGGGGAGGGAGCCGGCAGAACGCGGGGCCCTGCTCACTGAGCTGCGCCGCGGCCAGGACTACGAGGTGAAGGTCAGAGCCTACTTCAGGCACCTCCAGGGCCCCGACAGTGCCGTGCGTGCACTGCGCACCTCTGAGGCGGGTGAGTGGGGGGGGAAGGGGGTGGTGGAGGTCCATGGGTGTGCATGTGTGTGCATGATTGTGTGTGCACAGAGCTGTGTGTACATGTGTGCATGGAAGGGGTGTGCACAGAGCTATGTGTGTGTACATGTGCGTGTGTTGTATGTGTGCATGGGTGTTGCATGGGTGTGTGCACATATGGAGCTCTGTGTGTGTTGTGTGTGTGCATGGGTGTGCACACATGTGTGCGTGTGTGTATGTGCACAGAGCTCTGTGTGTGTTGTATGTGTACATGGGTGTGCATGTGTGTGTGCATATGTGTGCACACATGGAGCTCTGTGTGTTGTGTGTGTGCATGGGTGTGCATGGGTGTGTGCATGGGTGTGTGCACACATGGAGCTCTCTGTGTGTGTTGTGTGTGTGAATGGGTGTGCACACGTGTGTGTATGTGCACAGAGCTCTGTGTATGTTGTATGTGTGCATTGGTGTACATGTGTGTGTGCATGTGTGCGTGCACACATGGAGCTCTGTGTGTTGTGTGTGTGCCTGGGTGTGCACGTGTGTGTGCGCATGTGTGCGTGCACACATGGAGCTCTGTGTGTTGTGTGTGTGCCTGGGTGTGCACGTGTGTGTGCATGGGCGTGTGCACACATGGAGCTCTGTGTGTGTTGTATGTGTGCATGTGTGTGTGTGTGTGTGCACATGGAGCTCTGTGTGTTGTGTGTGTGCATGGAGCTGTGTGCACGGCCCTCACAGCGGGTGGGTGGGGGTGAGGGGTGGTGGAGGTCCATGGGGACACCACGGAGAGGACAACCCATGCATGTCCCTCGGGCAGCTCCCAGCGCCCCGCCAAGGGCTGTCAGTGTGGCTGGGAACGGCACCAGTGTCCGCATCTCGTGGCAGCCACCACCGCTGGCCGAGCAGAACGGCGTCATCCGGGACTACCGGGTAAGGGCAGTGGCGGTGGGCACCTGTTGGGGTTCCTCTGCCCTCCATCAAAATGTGCCATGGTACTGCCACACATGGCATTGTCCTCCCCATGACACCAGGTCATGGTGTCCTCGCATGGTAACGTCTTGTGGGTGCCGTTCTATGACCCCTGTGATGGTGTCCTCATGGATGATCCCTCCATCACGCCATGTTATGGTGTTTCTGTGGCTCCCACCTCCCACGATGTGTTCCCTGTGCCAGCCTGGTGTTCACAGCCAGGCTGGGTGAGGCCTTGAGCAGCTGAGTTCACCTGAGAGATGCCCCTGCCCGTGGTAGGGAGGTTGGAGGAGATGAGCTCTGAGGTCCCTTCCAACCCGAGCCATTTACGATGCCATATCCCCATGAGTGCTCCTGTGACACCATGCCATAGTGCCCCCATGGGTGTCCCCCATCGCTCCTCCTCCCAGATTTGGTGCCTGGGCAACGAGAGTCGCTTCCACATCAACCAGAGCGTGGAGGGGACGGTGCTGACGACGGTACTGCGGGGCCTGGTCCCCGGCGTCCCTTACCGTGCCGAAGTCGCTGCCGCCACCGGCGCCGGCGTGGGCATCCGCAGCGCTCCTGTCCCCATCCGCATCGGTGAGTCCCTCAGCACAACCACCGCCATGGGCTGGGGGCTGACAGGGGCCGCCCCAGTGCTGGGGGTGGGCTCCTGGGCACCCCCACCGGCGTGTGCCCGTCCGCACTGTCGCCTGCAGCGCCGCCGTCGGAGCAGGATGGGGGGCCGGGGCGCGGCCGCAGGCTGGCGGAGCGCTGGGCGGAGCTGGCCACACGCCCAGCCTTCATCGCCGGCGTCGGCGGCGCCTGCTGGCTGCTCCTCGCCGCCTTCGCCGCCTGGCTCTATGGCCGACGCCGGAGGAAGAAGGAGCTCAGCCACTTCACCGGTACTGGGGGGTGCTACCCGTGGGGCCTCCCCCATCCCCCTGGCACCCATCACCCTTCCTTCTGCCCACTGCCTCTCTCTTTGCAGCCTCCTTCGCCTATACGCCCACCGGTAAGCCCTTAGGTGCCGCGGGGACGCGGCGTGGCCCTTCCTCACCCTCATCCTCACCTCTTTCCACAGTTGCCTTTCCAGCGCCGGCACGCGGCAGCCCCAGGTACCCCCTCCCAGTATCCCCCAACCTCCCCAAGACCCGCAGCGCCGACCACCATCACCCCTTCACCCTGTCTCCTTGCAGGACAGCTGCCAGCGCTGTTTACCCATGGCTGGCAGACACCTGGCGTGGTGGTGGCGGTGGTGGCAGTGGTGGCAGCGGTGGTGGTGGCAGCAGTGTTGCAGCCACCGCTTGCTTGGGGACCACCGAAAGATACTACAATGGTGAGAGGTCATCATGGGGATGGGTGGCTTGGGGGGGATGTGGTCAGCCATGATGATTGTGGTTGCTCTCTGCAGATGCTGGCATCAGCAGATACATTGCCCAGACCGAGCAGTTTGGGGCAGGCACTGGCGAGGGGCCGGTTTACAGCACCATTGAGGTGGGTGCTGAGGAGCTCCACACCTTCCCCCGGCCTTTCTCACACCACGGGACACCCTACCCCGGGGAAGCTCCCCAGCCAATGGATGTCCCAACCCCCCAGGCACCCCGAGGCTGGACTGAGCAAGGTAGGACAGGTGGGAGGGACACACAGGTGCTGGTGACACTGTCTCTTCCATGCAGCCCCCTGCCCTGGCATTCACTGAAACAGGATGTGCCCAGGTGGGCAAGAAGGGCACCAGCAGCCTGGCCTGGAGCGGCAATGGTGTGGGCAGCAGGAGCAGGGCAGGGATTGTGCCCCTGGACTGGGCACTGCTGAGGCCACCCCTTGAGTGCTGGCTTCAGTGTTGGGCTCCTGACTGCCAGAAGGACATTGAGAGGCTGGAGCAGGAGCAGAGAAGGGCAAGGAAGCTGGGGAAGGGTCTGGAGAAGAGGGCTGGGGAGGAGCAGCTGAGGGAGCTGGGGGTGTTGAGCCTGGAGAAGAGGAGGCTGAGGGGAGACCTCATTGCTCTCTGCAGCTCCCTGCAAGGAGGCTGGAGCCAGGTGGTCAGTGGTCTCCCAAAGAAAAAAGGGATAGGACAAGAGGAGATGGCCTCAAGCTGCTCCAGGGGAGGTTTAGGTTGGACATGAGGAACAATTTCCTCCCTTGAGGGTTATCAAGGCCCAGGCTGCCCAGGGAGGTGGTGGAGTCCCCATCCCTGGAAGTGTTTTAAAGCCACAGAGATGTGATGCTGAGGGCCATGGTTTGGTGGTGCCCTGGCAGTGGGCAGGGGCAGTTAAGGATTGGACTCCGTGATCTGAAAGCTCTTTTCCAACCCAGACAATTCCATGATCCTTTGATTCCATAATCATTCTTCAGGGGCCAAAGGGAAGAAGTTGGGGCAGGCAGTCAAACCACCAGTGGTGAGCTGGACAGAGCTGCTGCCCCCCCCACCCTCGGCCAGTGAGCTCAGCCAGTGCACCCAGGAGGAGGAGGAAGAGGAGGAGGAAGAGGAAGAGGCAGCCCAAGGGTAAGTGTGGCAGCCGGAGGTGCCCCAGACATGCTGGCCCCAGCATCCACCCTGTCACTCCCACCTCACAGGTTGGGCACAGGGCAGTGGTACCCTGGTGAGGAAGTTCCCTGTGCCACTGCCGCATCGTCTCCCACCGCCTCCTCTGGCTGCCGGTCCACGGCCACGCTGACGCCATCCCCTCGTGCCCACGAGGATGCCCCCCACCCCTGCAGCCCTGAGAGCCACTGCCTGATCTGGTAGGAGATGTGCCCTGCTGAGTCTGGCCATGTTGTGGGGGTCTGATGTCCCATCAGAGTCTGGATGTGCTATTGGCATCCAGATGTCCCACCGTGATCCATCCATGCTGTCACCACCAAGCCCTGCCATACCAGGGCTGTGCCATCAGGGCCCAGATGCCCCATTAGTGTCCAAATGACCACCTGGGGTCTGGATGTCCATCATGATCCAGTCATGTCACAATTGGGCCCTACAGGACCATCATGGTCCAGCTGTGCCACTGGAGTCCAGATGTGCCACTGGAGTCCAGATGTGCCACTGGAGTCCAGATGTCATAGTGGGGTCCTGATGTCCCATTGCAATCCAGTCATGATGTCACCATCCATCCCTGCTGTGTCACTGATGTCCAGATGTCCCAGTGGGGTCCAGATGTCTCACCACAACCTGGGTGTCCTGTTGTGATCCACCCATGTTGTCAGCACCCAGTCTTGCCCTGCCACCATGATCTGGCTGTGTCACTGGAGTCCAGATGTCCCACCAGGGTTTAACTGTCGCACTGGGGTCTGCATGTCCCATCACTATCCAGCCACGTTGTCATGATCCAGCCCTGCTGTGCTGTCCTGGCCCAGCTGTGCCATCAAGGTGCCATTGGGGTCTGGATGGTGCCACTGGGGTCTGGATAGTGCCTTTGGGGTCTGGATGTGCCACCTCTGTCCAGATGGCACTTTGTGATCTGTCTTCACTGTCACCATCCAGCCCTGCCGGTCAGCTGTGCTCCAGCCATACTGTCATGGTCCTGGTGAGACAATCCAGCTGTGCCACCACGATGCAGATGCATTGTCACAAGCTGGCTGGGACACTGTCATCCAGCTGTGCTGTCACCACCTGGCTCTGCTGTGATCCAGCTGTGCCATCACAATGCTGGCATGCCACTGAGATCCAGCTGTGTGGTTACAACCATGATGTGCTGTGAGCCAGTTGTGCAACTGCAATCCAGCTGTGTGGTTGGGATGCAGCTGTGTGCCTGTGGTTCTGCTCTGTTGCAATGGATCTGTGCAGCTGCAATCCAGCTGTGCTGCTGCAGTCATGCTGTGCTGTGATCCAGATGTGTGTTTGCAATCCAGCTGCGCAGTTGCAGTCCAACTCTGCTGGGACTCAGATGTGCAATCCAGCTGTGTGACTGGAGTCCAGCTGTGCTGTTATGTGGTTGCAATCCAGCTGTGCTGCTGCAATCCAGCTGGCCTCCAGCTGTGCAATCAAGATGCAGCTGTGCCATCACAACCCTGCTCCATGCAGATGTGATCCAGTTGTGGCCTTGCCACCCAGATGTGCCACTGCCCTCACCCAGCTGCCCATCACAAGCCCTGCCATGCAGCTGCCATCCACCTGTGACTCTCCAGCCCATCTGTACCATTCCCCTCCAGCTGTGCCACCCTGGCTTTCCCCAGCACCGGTTTGGTGCCCACCAAACTCCGCTCCTGGCTTCCCTCCCCAGCTTCACCCTCTGCCCCTCTTTGCCAGGAGACACCCCCCGGGCACCGCCACCCCCCCAGGATCACCCAGCCCCCCGTCGAGTCCTGATGCCAGCGAGGGTCACCCACCCCGAGTCCGCCGCGCCCCTGGCACAGGTGAGCCCCAGTGGGGTCAGGTTTTCTTTCGGGGGGGAGACACCGGCCCCGGGGAGGTCCTGACGCCGCCGCCACCCCCCAGGGAAAAGCCGTCGGGAGCCGCCGCGGAGCCGCCCGAAGCCCCGAAGCCGCTACCGCCGGGAAAAGCCGCAAGGAGGTGAGGGGGAGTCACATGGGCGTCCAGGAGGTGGCCCATGGTGGGGCTCAACCTTCTCCTCCCGCCTCCAACCGCAGATCTGCCGCCGCCACCGCTGCCACCGCCGGGCCAGACCCTGGTGCCGGAGCCGGAGCCGAGCGGGGCCGAGCGCAAGGCGCCCCCGCAGCAGCCCCCCCGCGGCGGTAAGGCCGAAGCTACTGACCGCCGGGCACCCTTCTGGGCTGGCACCTCCAGACCCCATCCTTGTCCCCTTCCCTCGCAGATGACGTCATCCCCTACGTCAAACCCTCCTGCCTGCCCCGAGGGCAGGTGTCCGGCAGCTGCTCCACCACGGGCAGCGTCTCCTCCCGCGGCTCCAGCGGCTCCCGCGGGCACGGCTCGGGGCGCAGCCGGACGCCGGCGGATCGCGGCCAAGGGACCGGACATCGCCGTCGCCCGGGGCCCTCATGTCCCTGCCCGGCGCAGGAGAAACGATGAAGAGGGGGAGGAAGGCGTGGTGTCAGGGTCGGGGATTCGGGAATGGGGACACAGAGGGGACGAGTGGGATGGTCTTTAATTTATGAGTGGCACCACAGACACAGGGCTGCACAGAGCCAGCGGCTAGTGGGCGGCAGCACGAGGAAGAGACATGCTCAGGCTGGGACAAGGAGAGCTGGGAGGGGCAAGGATGCTCAGGGAGGGATGGGGATGCTCAGGGAGGGATGAGGACTCTGGGGACAAAGACAGCTGGGAGGGGCAAAGATGCTGGGGAGGGACAAGGATGCTCAGGAGGGGTGACCCTGGGGACAAGGGCAGTTGAGAGGGATGAGGACAGTGGGACAGACAGGTATGCTTGAGAAGGATGATGATTCTGGGACAAGGAAAGTTGAGAGGGAAGAGAATGTTGGGGAGGGGTGCGGATGCTCAGGAAGGATGAGGACGCTGGGGACAAGGACAATTAGGATGGACAAGGTTGACTGAGAATGCTTGGGAAGGCCAAGGACAGTCACTAGGGATGAGGACAATGAGGAGGGTTCAGGAAGCTCAGAAAGGATGAAGACCCTGGGACAAGGACACTGGAGAGAGGCAAAGACACTGGGGAGGGACAAGGATGCTTGGGTGGGATGAGGACCTTGGGGACAAACAAAGTTGGGAGGGATGAGGATGCTCGAGGGATGAGGACACTGGAGACAGGGACAATTAGGAGGGACAAGGATGGTTGAGGATGCCTGGGGAGGCCAAGGACAGTCACTAGTGATAAGGACCAGGGAGGGATGAGGACGTTCAGGAGGGCCAAAGACCCTGAGGGCATTTGAAGATGCCCGAGGAGGCCAAGAGCTGTCATGAGGGATGAGGACCCTGGGGAGTGACAAAGACGCTGGGCAGGGATGAGGGCTCTTGGAGGGGCATTTAGGACATTCATGAAGGACAAGGTGACTTGGGAGAGGTGAGCACAGGTGAGAGGGCCAAGGATGATCAAGATGGGACAAGGATGCTGAGGAAGAATGAGGACAGTGAGGAAGCACAAGGACAGAATAGTTAGTGGAGATGAGGATGGTCGGAGGACAATGACCCTGGGGATGGAAAAGGACACGTGGGACAGACAACAGCTCTTTGTTTGGATGAGGATAGTTGGGGGGATGAGGATACTGGGGAAGGTGGAAGACACTGGAAGACAAGGATGGGGACAGCTGGGATGGGCAATGGTACCTGACCTGGATGAGGATGGTTGGGGATAAGAATGCTGGAGGAGGACACCTGGGGAGAATGAGGATGACGGGGAGGGGTAAGGCCCATGGGGAGGGATGGTGACACTTCGGGAGCACAAGGATGGGGACACTGGGGAAGGATGGCGACACTTGGGCTGGGTAATGGCACTTGGGCTGGATGAGGGTGACTTGGGGGATGAGGATACTTGGGAAGGAGGACATGGGAAGGATGAGGACACCTGGGAGGACAGGGACACTGGGAGAACAGCCACCCACGTTGGTGCCACCTACCCTTTGTGGGTGGCTTTTGCTAGCAGAGCCCCTTTTGGGGGACCACTTAATAAAGCTGGAATTTAGCTGAGCCAGGGGGATCTCGGCCTCGCCGTGTCTGACACCCTGGGGACCGCCATGCTCCTGTCCCTTCTGACCCCAGCTCACCACCTGCCTGGGACCAGGGGCTGCCACTCCCTGTCCCCTGACCTCCTGGAAAGCAAAGGGGACATCTTCCAGCACCCTGCAACAGATGACACCCCCCCCAGCCTCTGGTGCCCATCACCCTGCTGTCAGGGCACTGCTCACCATGCTGTGGGTTGCCCATGGCTGCCTCTGTCCCACCTCTTTGTGGGACCCCCAGTGCTGCCCTCCAGTCCCAGGTGGGGACCCCAGGCGAGAAGATCCTCTCCAGGGGTGATGGTGGCAGTGAGAGGCCTGTCAGGGACAAGGCAGGAGATGGTGTCACCACCAGGGTGTCATGATAGGGCCACCTCCCCCAGGGAGATAATAATGCCTGGGTGCAGAGGGGGTGCACGGTCGCCTTGCTCACCCCCATAGCCACCATCGGTGTCCTCGAGGCCAAGGCAGAGGCCATCGACAGCCACGGCCAGCGCCCGGGCGAAGCTGGCGTCCAGCAGGAAGGAACCGTCGCAGGAGCTCACCAAGCTGCAGCGGGCACTGGCCAAGTTGTCCTCTGAGACAGACCCCCACCCGTTCAGCAGCGACCCCTCTGGAGAGCCTCTTGTTGCTGGCTGCTCTTCCTCCTCCTCTTCCTCCTCCTCCTCACCCAGCTCAGAGGCTGGGGGTCCGTAGATGTAGCCATAGGTATGCAGCGGTGAGAAAGAGCGTGGGGTGGGGGGTGCTGGAGGGCTGTGAGGGACACAGTGGGGACACAGCTGGCACCAGGAGATGCTGCCACCATGGTGGTGGCCCAGAGGGACAAGGTATACCTGGGGTAGGTGGTGTCATGCTCTATCTCTAGGTCCTCGGCCACCTGCTGTGGTGTGAGGACTCCGTCGCTGAAGGCCGGTGAGATGCGCCCAGTGACCAGGGACCTGTCCCTCGGGTGTCTGCTGGCCAGGGACATGTCCTTGGGGTACCTGGTGGCCAGGAACATATCCCTTGGGTGCCTGCTTACCAGTGATGGATTCCTGGGGTGCCTGGTGGCCAGGAATACGTCCTTGGGGTCCCTGGTGCCCAGGGAACTATCCTTGGGGTACCTGGTGCCCAAGAACATGTTCCTCCAGTGACCAGCAACTGGAGATGTCTCTTCAGGGTGCCTGCTGACTGGGGATGTGCCCCTGGGGTGCCTCATGACTGGTGACATATTCTCAGGGTACCTGCTGGACAGGAAGGTGTCCCTTGGGTGCCTGGTCATGGGCTCCTGGGGTACCTGCCAGCTAAGGACAAATCCTTGGGGTACCTGCTGCCCAAGGATGTGTCCTCGTGGTGAGCAGGGCCCAGAGACATCTCCTTAGGGTGCCTGGTCCCTGGTGGTGTCTCTGTTTGGTGACTGGTGGCTGGGGATGGGTTCCTGTGGTGGCTGGTGGCTGGGGACATGTCTTTGAGGTACTTCATGCCCAGGAACTTGTCCTTGTGGTGTCCAGGGACTGGGGACATCTCCTCAGGGTTCTTGGTGGCTGAGGACATGTCCCTTGGGTGTCCCATGGTTGGAGATGTGTCCTTGGCATGCCCGGTGGCTGGTGACACATCCTCAGGGTACCTGCTGGATAGGAAGGTGTCCCGTGGGTGCCTGGCCACTGGTGATGGGTCCCTGACATGCCTGATGGTCAGAGACTTGTTCTTGCAGTACCTGGTGGCCAAGAACTTGTCCCTGCAGTGGCCAGTGTCTGGGGACTTCTCCTTGGGGAGCCTGGTGACTGGGGATGTGTTCCTTAGGTGGTCACTGGCTGGGGACTTGTTTTCAGGGTGCCTGCTGGCTGGTGATATGTCCCTCTGGTGTCTGGTCACTGGTGATGTGTCCTTGGGGTGCCTGGTCACCAGGGATGTGTCCTCAGGCTGCCTGGTGGCTAAGGTTGTGTCCCTGTGGTGGCTGGTGGCTGGTGACATGTCCCTGGGGTGCCTAGTTACTGGTGACACATCCTTGGGGTGCCTGCTGGCCAAGGACACCTCCCTGGGGGGCTGAGTGACCAGGGATGTGTCCCTACGGTTCTGGGCGGCTGGGGACATGTCCCTGGGGATTCCAGGGACTGGGGATGTGTCCCTGGGGCACCTGGTGACCAGGGATGTGTCCTTGGTGTGCTGGGTGGCTGGAGACCTGTCCCTGGGGATCCTGGTGACTGGGGACACGTCCTTGGGGCACCTGATGATGGGGGATGTGTCCCTGGGGCAAGCAGTGGCCGGGGACCTGCAGGTACAAGGGACAGGGTGGCTTTTGCAGCATGGGGTACCCCTCTGCACCCCCGGGGGGGGACACCCAGACTTACCGTGTCACCGGTGGGTGCCACGCATGGGGTGGTCTCGGGGGCGTCAGTGGTGACGTGGTGACACTGGTGGCCAAGGACACGCTGCCTCGCTGCGGCTTGGGGGAGCTGAAGACCGGCAACCGCCGCCGGTCCTCTCCAGCCACCACGGCGGTGCCGCTGTCACCATCGGGTCCCCTTCTCGGGGGCCACCCAGCTGCCAGCCCCAGATCCGGCCCCCACTCACCTGCTCCGCTCCCGGTGCCGGGTCCACAGCCGGGGCCACTCGTGGGTAGGGGGGTGCTGTGCACCTGCTGCAGCTCTGCGGGGTGGGGAACACGGAGCCGTAATCCACCTCCCCGCTGTCCCTTGTCCCCTGTCCCCTCACACCCGCCCCATACCCACCTCGCTTGCGGAGGCGCTCCCAGGGTGCCGGGCCGGGGGTGCTGGGTGAGGCACGCACCGCGGGGTGCCCTGTGTCCCCGAGGGGTGCGGAGTGCCCCCCGCGGAGGCTGCTGCGGGTGGGGGGAGTTGGAGGACCCAGACTTGGCTCCAAGGACAGGGCTGGAGGGACAAGACAGGTCAGGGTACCCATGGGTGCTGTCCCTTGTCCCTTTTGTCCTTGGCTCTGTCTGTCCCCAGGTCCCTGTGAGCTGCAGAGATGCAACACCCATGGGGGGGTCCCATGGTGGGTGGGGGGGTGCCAGGCATAGGGTGAGGGCTACTGGGCACCCTGCATTGGTCTCATAGCACCCTGTGAGGGGCCTAGGTGGTGGCTGGGAGTCCTGAGGGGTGTCACTGGGATGAGTGGGGGTCCCAGCCTCCATAAGGCTCACTGAAGGGTTGAGGGTCCCATGGCAGTGGGAGGGGTCCCATGGCACTGGGAAGAGGGTCTGAGCCTTGGAGTTTACTGGGGGGATGGGAGTCCTATGGCACTGGGAGGGGGTCCAAGCCCCGGAGCTCACTGGAGGGGTGGGGGTCCCGGCCATCGCTGCCCAGCAGCCGGCTGCTGAGGCTGCTGCTGTTGCTGAGGTTCCCGGGGGCACAACCAGGTTTCCAGGGGCCACCAAGCCACGGTGAGTCACCCGCCATCAGCCTGCAGGCACAGAGGTGCAGTCAGGTTGTCCCATCCCCACCACGCCAGGAAACCCCCTGCCGTGTTCCCTCCGACCCCTAACTGCTCACCTGTGACGAGCTGCGGCGTCCTGGCTGGCTCGGCGCTGGCAGAGGAGGAGGAGGAGGGCGAGCAGGGCCAACCAGAGCAGCGAGCCGGCGGCCGCGATGACTGCAGGCTGCCGCAGCACCCCCTCCACGCTGCTGCTCCCAGACGGCAGTCCTGGTAGGGTTCCACCAGAGTCACACAGTGCCACCACCTTGCCCCCCTCCACCTTGCTCCCTCCCTGTCCCTTACCCAGGACGCTGCAGGTGGCATTGCTGGGCACCCCCAGCCCCGCGCTGTTGAAGGCTGCCACCTGGACGCAGAACTCGGCGCCAGGGCTGGGGAGCAGAGTCTCCAGCCGGTGAGTGTCTCTGTCCACTGTCCTGTTGGTGGGGTGCTGCCAGCCCTCGCCCACTGACCACACCTGGCAGGCACCGAGAGGATGAGTGCCCTCAGATGGATCCCCTTAGCAGATTCCCACTGATGGATCCCAGCAGGGTTCAGCCCTTTGGTGCTCTTTAGATGAATCCTCCTAATGGGCCCCCACTGATGGATTCCCCTTGGATAGACCCCCTTGGATGGAACCCCTCAGATTAATCCCCTTGATCGGCTCCCATTGATGGATCCCAACAGGACTGACACCTTTGCATGACCCTCTTGAAGTCCCTGAGGTGGACCCCCTAGGATGAATGTCTCTAGGATGGACACCCTTGGATGGGCTCCCTTAGATGGAGCTCCATCAATAGATCCCACTTGCACAGATGCCTTGGATGACCTCTTTAGATGGATTCTCTTGGCTGAACCAACTTAAATGGACCTCCTTGGGTTAGATTCACTCGGATGAAACCCTTCTTTACATTGACCTCTTAGATGGATCTCCTGGGATGGACCTTCACCTTGGTTAGCCCCTTTGGGTGAACATTTTTGTTGAGATCCCTCTTGGATGGATCCCCCTTGGACAGTCATTCCCTGGATAGCCACCCCTGGATAGATCCCCACCTTTGATTGGCTCCCTCCTTTCATGGATCCCCCTTCGACAGACCCCTTGGATGAACCTTCCTGGGCTAAAGGTCCCACAGCCCCACCTCCCCACCACGTCACCCCAAACCTTGTAGCCGTGGATGATGCCATTGTGGGCCTCAGGAGGAGGTGGCTCCCAGCTGACGACCACGGTGCCGTTCCCTGCCTCAGCCCGGCCCACGGTGACACGTTGGGGCGCAGCACTCGGCACTGCCGGGACAGAGGTGCTGAAACCTCTGGGACCTCCCAGATGAACCCCCATCCTCCACCTGGGCAGCCCTGAGGCCCCCCAACCCACCTTCCTCAGGTATCCAGAGGTGCCTACTGTTGCTGTCCAAGCCTTGGGTCCCACCGGCGTAGGGTCGGACCTTGAACTCGTACTGGTGGCCCCTGCGGAGCTGGGGGATGGTGGTGCTGAGCAGCTTGCCAGCATCATGTTGGACCCAGGAGGTGCTGGTGGGGAGCAGGCAGCGGTAGAGCACCATGAAGCTCACCAGTGCTGGCACTGGTGGCAACATCTGGAGAAGATGGGAGGGGTTACGAGGCATGGTGGGACCAGGTGGGACATGGGGATGGACCCCCAGCCTCATCCCTGTGTCCCATTCTACCACTCTGGTGGGGCCATGCCAGCATCACACCGACCTGCCAGCGCAGCTGGACAGCAGCAGTGGGCAGCATGGTGATGTTGTCCAGGTGAGGCCTCATGGCCAGAAGGTCCCTTGGTGCTGCCTCCCGCCGTCCTGTGGGGTAGAGGGAGGCTACCAGCAGCACCAGACAGGAGCAAGGTCCTGCAGCACCTGCCCACGCACACACTCCTGATAGTCCTTAATGTGTCCCCATGCAAGCGGACCCTGATGCCTCCCCAGCTGGACCTACTCAAATGGACCCTTTGGATGGTCTCCTCTTGGATGGACCCCTGTGGACAGAAACCCTTGATGGACCCCTTTTGGATGGGCCTCCTTTGATGGACGCCGTGATAGACTTCCACTGATGCACCCCTCTTAGACGGACCCTTTGGACAGATGCCTCTTGTTGGATTCCCCTTTAATGGATCCCTCACCTGGGACAGATGCCCTAAATGCATCCTCTTGGAGGAACCCACTTGGATGGATCCCCTTTAGAAGGACTGTCCTGAATGGATCCTGTTGGATGTACCCCCCAACTGAATGGACCCCCTTAGATGGATCCTCTTCCATGTTTGGATGGACCCCTTAGATGGATTTTGGTGGATGGATGCTTTCAGATGGACCTCCTGAGATGAACCCCAACCCCCCTTCAGAAGTGCTCTCTTCAATGGACCTTTCTTGAATGGATCCCCTTAGAAGACTCAGCTGGGTGGACTCCTTGATGGACCCCTTTGGGTGGATGTTCCTGGATCAACTCCCTTTAGACCTCCTTGGATGGTCCCCTCTGGTATTCCCCTTGGATGACCTTCTTGGCTGGACCTCTCTATGGATAGACTATGCTTGGATGACTCCATTGGATGAACCCCATGAGATGGACCCTGTTAGATAACTCCCAGAAGGCCCAGGGTGCCTGTGGCAGTGAAGGCCACGGAGGTGCCAGGACTGACCCTCCACGCGGAGGCGAGCGGTGGCAGCAGCGGTGCCCAGCTGGCTCTGGGCTGTGCACACATAGGTGCCGGCGTCGGTGGGTGCCACGGCGTGCAAGCGCAGTGTGTTCTCCTGGTCCACCTCGTGCCTGTGGGTCATCAGCTCTCCATCAGCACCATCTTCACCCCTGGGGATGGAGCACCTCCATCCTACCACCACCTACCTGCCCCAGGGGAGGTCCCCACGCTCCTTGTGCCACTGTACCCGTGGCATCGGGTCACCTTGGGCACCACACCCCAGCTCCACAGTGCTGCCAGCTGCCACCACGGTGTCACTTGGGCGCCGTACAATGGTCGGCTTCTCTGTGGGGTGACATCAAGAACGTGGCACCATGGTCAGGCCTGATGTCCACCATGCATGGAGGACCCTTGGCTTACCCAGGACGGAGACATGGGCACCACGGCTCTGCCTCTCGCCTGCCGCGTTGGCTGCCACGCAGACGTAGAGCCCGGAGTCGCTGCGTCGTGCCGGGGCCACCTTCAGCTTCCCCTTGGTGACCACGTAGCGGCCACCCGCCAGGTCCAAGGTCACCCCATCCTTCTTCCAGGTGACACGGGGCTCGGGGTGACCCGAGGGGGGCACACAGTCCAGCTCCAGCACTTGGCCGGCCATGGCCACCAAATCACCCGGCTGCAGGCGGAAGTTGTCCCGCAGCACTGGCACAGGGAGAGGACACTGTGACTGGGGACATCAGGGGTGGGGGGAGGACACCATGGGTTGGGAGACACTATGGATTGTAGGAGACACAAACAGAACGGGTGGTGACACACTGCGTGAGGAGGGGACACAATGGGCAAGGGGACACCATACGTGGTAAGAGGAAGGTAATGGGTGCGGGGGAGGACACCACGGTTAGGAAGGGGACACCATGAAGAGGCAGGGACAGCAGGGGTGGGGTGGGGAAACCATGGGTAGGGAGGGGACACCATGGTGGGAGATACAGATCGCAGGTGGTGAGGGGACATAACTGGTGAGAATACACCATGGATGGGATGGGGACAGCATAAGTGGGGAGAGGATGCCATGGGTGGGAGGGCACCATGGGTAGGGAGACACCATGGATGTGGAGGGGAACATTGTGGCGGGGGGGATGGCCATGGGTGGAGGGGGGGACACCATGAGTGGAGAGGGGACACCATGAGTGGAGAGGGGACACCACAGTAAAGGATCATGGGGTATGGGTGAGGAAGGGACACCATGGGGTCACGCATACACCACAGGTTGGGAGAGGACATGGGGCAGGGACAACACAGGATTTTAAGGGTCCCTCCACCCCCTGAGGTGTCCTTACCAGCTGTGCTCTGGGGGGCCGTGGCCACGCCAGGGGGGTGGCAGCCTGTGGGGTGGTGACATGGCAATGGTGGGTGCACCGAGCAGGCACAGCCTCAACCCTGCTGGGGTTTTGGGGTGGGTGGGGGCAGTTTTGGGGTTGGGGGTTTCCCCTCTCAACTTCGGGGGCCGTACTCACCTCCCCAGTGCGTTGCAGTGAGGCAGAGCCCCAAGGCCAGCGCTGTGGCCCAGCCGCCTGCCATGCTGGCCCTGGGAGCCTTCCGGCTGCTGCCCTGCACCAGCACCGGAGCCGGATCCAGCTCCGGATAGGGGGGGACAATAGCCGGACATGGAGGTGGGGAAGTGATGGGGGGGGGTGGACCGGGATGGACACACAAAGAGCTGGGGCCAGGCACAGCAGTGAGTAGCACCAGCAGCACCCAGAGGAGGTGGGGTTGGGGACACCAGTGGTTAATGACTTTAATCCAAAGAAATAAATTCCCTTCCAACAGTAGGGACCAGAGTGAACAAGCTCTGGGCTGGGGATGTCATCAGTGGGGACCAGAGTGAAGGAGCTCTGGGGCTCAGCTTGTGTGGGCAGCGCTCTCTGGTTCACCAGGGCTTCAGGCCTGTGTGTAGCTGGGGCAGGGCTGCGGGGAGGAGGGAGCCCCCCCTGAGCATGCTGCTTGTGCACTGGGGTGAGCTGGCAGGCAGAGTGCTCCGCCAGCACCGGGTGCCATGCTGGGGGGCTCAGTGCCCTGGCACACTGGTGTGAGGTGCTCAGTGTGCTCTGTGTGTGCTTTGCACACCTCTGTGTGCTCTGTGTGCTCCTTGCACACCTCTGCATGCTCTGTGCAGTCTCAGCTGCATGCTCGCTGCGTGCTTTTTCTGCATACTGTGTGCTTCCCTTCTGTGTGCTGCATGCAAGCTCTGTGCCCACACTTTGCCCTCACGCTCCCTGCATGTTCACTGTGTGCTACATGCATGCTCACTGCACCACCCACGCATGCCCTATGCCAATGCTGCATGCTCTGTGCGTGTCCTGCTGCAAGCCTCCCCTGTGCTCTGCTCTCATGCTCCCCCCTGCATGCTCTGTGCACACTCTGCATTCTCTGCACGCTTTCATTCCTGCAGTCTCCATGCATGCTCTGCATGCTCTGTGCATGCTTTCTCCACAATCTCCATGTCCGGTCTTCACACAATCCATGCAGCCTCAGCTGCACGCTGTCTGCATGCCTGCCCTGCATGCTCCATGCACGCTCTTTCCATGTTCTCCACATGCACTCTGCATGCTCCAGGATTGTTCTCCTTGCACTGTGCCTGCTTTCTCTGCATGCTCTTTCTGCGTGCTCTGTGCATGCTCTTGCTACATGTTCCACACGTGCTCTCCTGCATGCTCAGACTGATCCCTGTGCACTATGCCTGCTCTCTCTTCCTGCATTCTGCACACTTCATACATGTCCCTTTGCATGCTCTGTGTGTGCTTTCTCTGCACATTCCATGCATGTCCTTCCACATACTCCGTGATTGCTCTCTCAGTGTGTGTATGATCTCTCTTGCATGCTTCATGCAGACTTTCTGCATGCTCTACACATCCTTCTGTATGCTCTGTGTATGCTCTCTGCCTGCTGTGTGGATACTTTCTCCACACGCCCTTTTGCATACTCTATGCACTCTCTCTGCACACCTTCTTGCATGCTTCATGCATGCTCCTTCTGCACACTCCACATGCTCCCTCTTGCATGCTCTGTTGCTTTCTGCTCAGTGCCTGTTTGCTCTCTACTCACTCTGTGCATTCCCTCCTGCACACTCCATGCACACTCTCTGTGTGGTGCATACATGCTTGCTGCAGCTGGGATTGCTCTCTCTGCTCAGAGCGTGCATGTTCTCTCTGCATGCTCTCTGCATGCTTCCTCTACATGCTTTCTCTCTGCATGCTCTGTGTATGCTGTCTTGCACTCTCCATGCGTGCTTTCTCCTCACGCTGCATGCATGCTCTTACTGCACTCTCCATGCCTGCTTGCATGTGCTTGCTCTCTGCACACTGCAGGCATGCTCTGCACACTCTCTGATCCTTCCTTCATGCTGCACATATGCCCTTTCTGCACACTCCATGCACACTCTGCATGCTCTGTGCTCTCTCCGCATGCTTTGTGCAGACTCTGCACACTCTGTGCCCTTTCTGCAAGCTCCATGCAGGCTCTGCATGCCCTGAGCAGGCCCTCCCTGTGCATGGCCCAGACGTTCGCTCCAGCCCACACGCACTTTCTGCACGCCCGTCCCGGCGAGCAAACCATGGAAGTGGCCCCCTGGGAAGACAGGGACGGAAGAGGGGAGCTCCAGGTGGGATCAATAGCAAATTAGTGACTTTACGCCGAGCCGCGCGATGCCCGGGGGCGGGAGCAGGCCCGCGCCGGTGTCCCTCCCGCCCGCTCGCCGCCGCAGCGCACACGTCCGCCCTGCTCAGGCGCTGATCTCCACGGCGTTGGCCTCCTCCTGCTCCCGGATGATGTGGACGCCGGCAGTCCGCAGCAGCCGCGGGGCCCCACGCGCCCGCGCCGGGGAGCCTGGCGGGGACCTGTGCGGCCGCGCCGAGGCCGGGGAGCGAGCGGGGGAGCGATGGTAGCGCCGAGTCGAGCGCCCAACCGGCCCCGGCGAGCGGCCGGCCGCCGGTAGCGGCGTGCTGCTGTAAGCCGGTTCCACGGGGCCACGGGGCTCGGGCGGGGAGTCCTCCTCTGCCTCCGGCGAGTCCTGCAAGAGAGCAGAGCGTGGGAGGCGTGCGGGGCCCGGCGCTGCCTGCTGCTACCTGCTGCCTACTGGCCTGCTGCTGGCTGCCGCCTGCTGCTGGCCTCTCACCTTGTCCTTCAGGATGTACAAGGCCACTGGGTTCTTGCGCTCGTGCTCACCGCTCCGCGGGATGCCCTCGGCTGTGGGGAGGAGGCAAGGGCATGGTCACCGTGTTGGTGTCCTTGGCATTGGCCAACCTGCCACCGTCATGGGGCCAGGGCCTGGGCTGGAACTCACTCTCGTGCTTCAGGCGCTCCTCGTCCTGCTCCGTGTACTCCGAGGCTGGCTGGGTCTCCGCTTGCCTCTTGTCCCTGGGGAAGGGAGGGGACATGGGGAGGGAATCAGTGGGGAGACAGGGGGACTGCTCAGGGCTCAGCTAAGGGTACAGGGATGGGATGGGATGGGATGCAATAGGATAGGATGGGATGGGATGCAATGGGATAGGTTGGGATGGGATAGGATGGGATGCGATGGGATGCAATGGGATAGATTGGGATGGGATGGGATGGGATAGGTTGGGATGGGATGGGATAGGATGGGATGTGATGGGATAGGATGGGAAACAATGGGATGGGTCAAGGCAGAATGGGATGGGATAGATCATCGTGGGTCAAGATGAGATGAATGGAATGAGATGGGATAGAATGGATTAAGTCAGGATGAGATAGGATGGAAATAAGTGAGATGAAACAAGAAAGGACAAGATGTGATGGAATGGAATCAGAATCACAGAGTCATATAGGTTGAAAAAGACCTTTAAGGTCATCAAGTCCAACCATAAACCTGACACTGCCAAGTCCAAGAATTATTAAGGTTGGATGGATGAGGTTTGGTGTGATGTCATGTGTGATGTGATGTGATGTGGTGTGGTGTGGTGTGATGTGACAGGACAAGATAGAATGGGAAGAGATGAGCTGGGACAGGATGGGACAAGATGGGACATAAGGAACTCTGTCTAGCTCCAGCATCCCCCCCCAGACGTACTTCTTGGAGGGTTTCCAACAGGCACAAACAGTCACCAGGGTGACAAGGAGGAAGATGCCACCAGTGGAGAGGATGATGTAGAGGGAGCTCCGACCTGGAGGAGAAGAATAAGGAGGGACAACCCCTCCCCAAATTTTATCTGGGAGCATCCGCAAGGGATGACCAAGCCCTAGAGGTGCAGAGGGGGCAGTGGGTGGCTTACGGTAGACGGTGAGCTTCACGGGAACGCTGCGGCCGTGGCTGATGGGATTCTCCACCAGGCAACTGTAGACATCGTCATCAGCCATGAGGACACGGGTGATGGTGAGGATCTTCTGGTCGGGGGAGAGCAGCAGGCGGGAGTCGTTGCTGAGCGGCCGCCCGTCCTTCAGCCAGGTGTAGGTGGGCTTGGTGCCGTTCTCGTGCGAGCAGTTGAGCGTGAAGAACTCACTCAGCTCCAGCACCGTTGAGGAGGCCACCAGCACTTGTGGCTTTGAGATGGGGACTGTGGGCAAGCAGGAGAGTCGTGGTGATGTTTTGTGTCAGGGGATAGGTGAGGCCAGCAGGGGCAAGAAGGGACATGCCACCAGGGATGTAACTTGGCCATGTGGGGTGGTGGAACCCCAAAACCATGTCCCATCTACAGAAACCCCTCCTGAAGAGTGGTGAGGGAAGGCATCCCATGGAGGAGCCAGTCCCCACCAGGCAACCTCTGGCTCTTACTGTCCACGGTGAGGTTGATGGTCTTCTCGCCGGTGAAGGTGTCGTCGGTGATGGACACCTCCACCTCATAGGCTCCCTCGTCGGCCAGCTGCAGGGGGCTGATCAGCAGGGAGCCGTTCTCCAGAACGCGGATGCGGTCGCGGTAGTCGGGCCGCAGGTTGCCGATGATCTCGGTGCCGATGGACTGCACAACGGTCACAGGCTTGTCCCTCTTCAGCTGCCACTTCACCACGGGCTTGTCGGCGCTGGCGCTGGCGTAGCGCACCGAGAGCAGCGCCGCCTTGCCCGCTGTGCCCCGCACCAGCGGCGTGGGGCTGGTTATGTTCACCCCTGCCAGCAGACCTGGGGGTGGGTGGAGGAGAGAGAGTAGGGCATGGGGGCCGGCTGGGCTGCCCCTCCCATGGGCCCAGAGGAAAAGCACCAATGGGAAGTGCTGAGCACCCCCAAAATGCATCCTGGCAGTAGGGTGCTGACTGTTGTACAAGCTCCTTGTGAGGATGTCTACATCACCCCAGAAAGGGCACTGGGCATGGAGGGGATCAATGCAACTCTTTGTGGCCTTCCAGGACCTGAAGGGGGCTGCAGGAGAGCTGGGGTGGGGCTGTTTAGAAGGGCCTGTGGTGACAGGACGAGGGGCAATGGTTTGAAACTGGAGCAGGGGAGATTGTGACTGGAGATGAAGAAATTCTTTCCAGTGAGGGTGGGGAGACACTGGCACAGGCTGCCCAGGAAGGTTGTGGATGCTTCCTGCCTGGAGGTGTTCAAGGCCAGGCTGGATGAGCCCTTGAGCAACCTGGGATGGTGGGAGGTGTCCCTGGCCATGGCAGGGGGGCTGGAATCTGATGCTCTTTTAAGGTTCTTCCCACCCCAAGCCATTCTCTGACTCACTCTGTGCATCACCTCCACAACTGCACTGGGCTGTGGAAACCCTCCTGCAGCAGCCAGCTCAAGGCAACCCTTTGCAAAGAAGCAGGAATCAGCCCCAAAACTGCATCAGGGAGTGGGAGTGCTCCTGTGTCCAGGCTGATTCAACCAACTCTCATGCATGAAGTGCCCCCAGATTGCACAGAGGTGGAAGTGCTGCTGGCCCTGGGTTGACACAACCCTTTGCAAAGATGTTTGCATCACCCCCAGAAGGTGCATGGGGGTGGGAGTCTTCCTGCAGCCAGGTTGATGTGACCCTCAGCAAAGATGCAGGAATCATCTCCAAAACTGCATCGGGGGGGCTGTGTCCAGGCTGATGCAACCTACCCTTTTGCATCAGCCCCCAAAATTGCAGAGGGGCCCAGGAAGTGTCCTGCAGCTGAGCTGATGTGACCCTCTGCCCTGCTGCAGGTGGGTTGGTGCAATGCTCTGCAAAAATGCATGCATCATGCCCCAAATGTGCATGGGAGACCCCCTCTTGCTGGCTTGATGCAACCACCCCTCTGCAGAGGTGCCTGCATCACCCCAAAAAGTGCATCACGCCGGGGAGGAGAGGTGTCGGAGCAGCCCTTTCCATCACCCCCAAATGCTGCATGGAATTTGGGAGACCTCCTGGTGCTGGGTTGATGCATCCAGCCCTGTGCAAAGACACCTACATCACCCCAAAAACCTGCATGGGGGTTGGGTAGGGAGCTCCTGCAGTCAGGTTGGTGCAGCCCTCTGCAGCAATGCCTGCATCACTCCCAGTGATGATCTTTAAGGTCCCTTCCAACCCAAACTGTTTCATGACTCATTCTGTGCATCACCCCGAAAGCTGCACTGGGGCTTGGGAGCCCTCCTGCAGCCAGCTCAATGCAATCTTTTGCAAAGATGCATGAAACACCCCAAAAATTGCAGGGGGGAATTCTTGTGCCCTTCTCCAACCCCACCGGATGCCCTGATGCAGCCAAACACCCCCTGCCCCGATGCAAAACTGCCATCTGGAGGGTGGCACACAATCATCGCTGCTTTTAAGCCCCAAAAAGGACTTTAAAAATATTTTTTTTTTGGGGGGGGGGAGGAAGGTACAGCCCAAACTACCAAAACGTCATCATCTCACCCCCCCTGCTTGCTAGCCTGGGGGTCCCACTCATGCCCCCCCCACTGGGTGCCGTCATCGGGTGGTGAACAAACCACATATTGAAGAGGGGAGGAGAGTGGGAAAAGCAGCTGGGGAGGGCACAAGAAAGGCTCCAAACAAGCCCAGCAGAGTCATGAGACCTATTGGTATGCAGCGGCCGTGCAGCTGTCCGGCCGCCTGTCCTCCCAGCTCAGCCCCCCAAAACATGTCCCAGCCCCAAAACTGAGGTGATCCCCATGGGGGAGGTAGCCCTGGTGCAGCTTTAAGGGCCACCTATGTACCCCCAAATTGCTGCTTGTCAGCCATTTCTTTGCCTTTTTTAACCAAACTGTGCTTTGTTTTCTCCACTCCACAATAAATCTGAGGGTCAGTTAAATGGACTGGGAGGTGATCCAATTTGTTACAGCATTCCAGGTGTAGGGGTGGAGATCTCCCACCCTTCCTGCTTAGTTTTGGTTAAAAAAACCAAATAAAACCAAACCAAAATCCTCATTTTTCATCTATCTTGTAGGGAAAGAAAGAATAAATCCTAGTTTCTTTAGGAAAAAGCAGAGCAGAGTTTTTGGGGTGCCCCAGGTGCTGTTTTGGGGCATTGTGCAAATCCCATCGGCTTCGTTTTGCATCCTCAGCTGATCCTAAGGCAATCAGGGCCTCTGTGGGGCTGGTTCTGGGGTGCAAACATGGAGAAAATGGTGCCAAAATGCTGCAGGTGGTTTTCCACTGTTGCTGGATCTGGGATCAGGCATTTTGGAGCCTGTTGAACCCCCAAAGTGTGGGTGTTTGGGAGAGAAATGCTGAGGGGGTGCACCAGGATGGGACAAACAGAAGCGAACCAAGAAATGAGATGAAAAACAGGATTTTTTTGGGAAAGCTGAAGGATGAGTAAGGAGTTTTGGGGGAGCTGACAAATGAAAAAGGGGGTTTGGGGAAAGACAGAAAGCTGGAGAGGGCAGTGGTGGATCCACTCTCAAGCAGCACCCACTTGGCTCCAGGAAACAACTGTTTTTACCCGGATTTATTCCCAATTTCCCCCTTTTTTTTCTTCTCTACCAAGCAGAGGGGGATGCTCGACAGTGCAGCAACCCCCCTCCCAAACCTTCCCATCACCGAGTCCCACCACCCTGCTCAGCCCCCTCCCACCATCCTCCATCCGGATCCCCCCCGCCTTGAAACCCCACGAGAAAAAGGGAAATCCCCACAGGAAAATGGGAAAACCCATGGGAAAAAGGGAAAGTCGATGGAAAGCTGGGAACATCGCCCTACCTGCGTGCAGCGCCAGGAGCCAGGTCACCGGCAGCAAGCAGGGGGGAACGGGGTGGCCCCGCGGGGCGTCCAGCGCTCCCCACATTTCGGGCAGGCTCGCCCCCCGAATCCCTCCACTTCCCTACTCCGGGCACGTCCCTCGGCGCTCCCAGCTTGGCGTTCCGCCCGGCCCATTGAGTTTATTCCCTCTTTTTTTTGTCCTCTCTCAATAGAACTCTGTGTCCCGGCGGCTTTCGCCTTCCCAGCGGCCTCGAGCTGACATTTATTTGGGGCAAAAACACTCAAATTTGCTATTTCCCTCCCCTCTTTGCAGCCACCTTTTCCATGTTTTCCCCATCCTAGGGTGATGCTAGAGGTCGGGGGCATCACCCCATCAAGCCTGGGTGAGGTTTTCCACCCTCTCTGTGCACGGTCCCATGGGATTCAGGGCTTTGAGCATCACATGAGGGTATCTTGTGGAGGGGATATCTGGGAAGCTGGACACCCCCTCCCACCCCCCCCAAATGGAGCTTTCCCCCTTTTTTTGTTTGCTTCCCAGGCTTTAAAGCAAAGCAGTGATCACATCCAGGCTTCATTCCAGCTCTGGTGCCAATTAGCGCCGGTTCCCAGGGCACCGCTGAATAGGGCAGCGGGGTGCAGGGCAGGATGCCTGGAGCGGCTTCCAACCCTGCTCTGAGCCCCTCCAAACTCATCACCCCAGTGAGCCACCCCCAACAGGGAGGCTCCAAAGCTTCAAAAAGGGGGTTGAGGACTCCAAATATCAGACCCCAGCAGGGTGGAGATGGTTTGGGGGTGGCTTTTGGGGTGGGGTGTTATGGGGGATATTACTGGGAAGTGTTTTGGGAGGACGTTGTAGGAAGATGATATGGGGGGGGGAGTTGAGTGTGCTATAGGGAAGGGTTTGGGGGGTGCTATAGGGTGATGCTATAAGGGAGGTGTTATGGGGGGGACATTGTGGGGAGATGTTAAAGAAAATACTTTAGAGGGGTCAGTGATGTTTTGGAGGACATTATTGAGGTATTTGGGGGGCTGTCAGGGGATGATTCAGGGGATCTCAGAGGGTGTTGGGGGATACTCAGGAGTATGTCCTAGGGCTTCTCAGGGGGGTGATTCAGGGGTGGTCAGGGGGGTGACTCAGGGGTGCTCATGGGGCTGTATTTGGGATGTTTTGGTGGGAACATCGGGCAGTCACACACACACACCCCCGAGTTCGCACCCCCGTTCCCCTTACCTGCCTACCTTGGGACTCGAACCGGTGGCCTCAGAGCCTTGTGGAGGTGGGCGCTAGGGCGCGGGGCGGGGCCTGCGCCGGAAGTGGCGCCGGAAGTGGCTGTGGGATTCAAAGCGGCGGCTGCGGGTGGCAGTGGCGGTTGGTGGGGTCTGGGGAACAGGGTAGGGGGGTGCTCAGGGGTGAGGGGAAAGGGTGATGAAGGTGCAGGAGGTCCTTTGGGATGCACAAAGGGGTGAGGAGTTTGAGGGGGTGGGGTGAGGTAAGAGAGAGGTCCTGGGGCCCCGGTGGGTGAGGGAGTGTAAGGGTGACCGGGGGGGTCTGAAGAGGGGAGGAAGCGGGGGGCTGCTGATAGGAAAGACGAGATGGGGGTGCAGAGGAGGTTTGGGGGGTAGTCCGCCATGGATATGGGGATCCCATCAGTGTGGAGGGAGAGCTGTGGGGATTGTGGGTGCTGGTCAGGGTGCTTGGGGAGGGAGGGTGACGCTCACCTCTGCCCTCTCCCTAGGGCTGGCCCCGCCACGGTGCAGAGGATGCCGCCCCCTGCAAAGGAGTGTCCCCAGGGGCCTGGGGAGCACCCTGGGGGCCATAGGGTGAGACCCCCACGGCAGAGCTGCCAGGTGCTGGCCGAGAGGAACGTGAGCGTGGTCCCAGTGGGTGTCTGGGTGGAGAGTGGCCCAAGGACGCTGGAGGAGAGCCTGGCCTTTGTGAGTGCTGCCGTGGGGGTCCTGGGTACCTGCTGAGCTTGTGGGTCACACCAGGGATGGCCTCAGCCCCCCAGCTGTGCCAGTAAACTCCACAGGAGCTGGGAATGAGCTTCTTGGCCAAAGGCAGCCAGGAGCACTGCTCCTAAAAAGAATAATTTATCTGTACTGGTTTCACATTCCCAGCCCAAACCAGTACAGACAGAGCTGATTTTGCACGTTTCAGCTGCTGCTGAATGTCAGGAGGGGAACTGGTGGATTTGTACACTGCACCTTCCAGCACTGCAGTGAGGTTAAGGTGGTGAGGGTGGCAGCTTTGGTAGAACTTGTGGGGCCATGCACCTAAAAATTCTGCCAGCCCGTTCCTGGGCTGACCCCCAGCAGCATGAGCAGCAGGGGCAGGGAGGGGATTCTGCCCCTCTGCTGAAACCCCTCCTGCAGTGCTGGGGCAGCTCTGGAGCCCTCAGCACAGCACAGACAAGGAGCTGGGGGAGCAGGGCCAGAGGAGGCCACAGCAATGCTGGCAGGGCTGGAAGCCTCTGCTGGGAGCCAGGCTGAGAGAGTTGGGTTTGGGCAGCCTGCAGAGGAGAAGGATCTAGGGAGACCTTAGTCATAAAATCACAGAATCATTTTGGTTGGAAAAGACCTTCAAGCTCATCCAGTCCAGCCATGCTCCAACTCTACCAAGGCTGGGGCTAAACTGTATCCCTCAGCACCACATTTCTGACTCTTTTAATCACCTCTGGCTGGGGATTCATCTATCTCCATGGGCAGCCTGCACCAATATTTGAGAACTCTTTCAGGAAAGAAATTTCTTCTCATATCCAGCCTGGTGCAACTTGAAGCTGTTTCTTCTTGTCCTGTCCCTTGTTCCTTGGGAGCAGAGCCCAACCCCCACCTGGCTCCAGCCTCCTTGCAGGGAGCTGCAGAGAGCAATGAGGTCTCCCTCAGCCTCCTCTTCTCCAGGCTCAACACCCCCAGCTCCCTCAGCTGCTCCTCCCCAGCCCTCTTCTCCAGACCCTTCCCCAGCTTCCTTGCCCTTCTCTGCTCCTGCTCCAGCCTCTCAATGTCCTGCTGGGAGTCAGGACCCCACTATTGTCACCTGTCAGTACTTGAAGGGACTGAACAAGAAGCTGGGGACAGAGTTTGGAGCAGGACCTGTTGGGCCAGGCCAAGGGGGGATGGTTTGGAAGGCAAAGAGGGAGATTGAGAATGGAGAGAAGGGAGAAATGTTTGAGGCTGAGGGTGGGGAGAGCCTGGCCCAGGCTGCCCAGAGAGGTGGGAGCTGCCCCATGGCTGGCAGCAGTGCAGCTCAGGTTGGGTGGGGCTGTCCCTGAGGGCTGCAGGGGGCTGCACTGGGTGAGTTTGAGAGGTCCCTTCTCACCCTCAGGCTCTTACTGATTTTGATGATTTTTAGTATGGTCAGAAGCCCCCATGGTGGCCTCATAAGCTGATGTCTCATTGACACAAGCCCTGAGTTGTTTCCTCTCAAGTGTGTGGTTTTTTTGTTTTTTAGGAGAAACCCAGCAGTCAGGTCAGGTTAGCAGCTTTGTATCCCCACCTGAGGTTTTTTTCCTGTTCCAGGTCTCTCCTTGTTTTTATCAACAGCAGGTTTGGAGCTCCAGGACTGGTCCAGTGCCTGTCTCTGCTGCACCTTGTTAGGAACCCTGAAGCAGATCTTTTCTGCTGCTTTATCTCAGGGATCTCTGCTTTGAGGGCTGTGCTGAGAGCACCAAAAGCACATCAGATACTGGGTGATGAGTTCAGGCCCCAGTGAACTCCTCCTGCCCCTCCTGAGCTGCTTCATTTCCGTGTTGACAATTTAAACCCTGGGATAATCCATGGAGATGAAGCATCTCCATGTTCCACACATCTGGGAGCTGGAGAAGGAGCTGGGAGTGCTGGTGGATAACAAGTTCTGCGTGGGACAGCAATGTGCCCTGGGGATCAAGAAGGCCAGGGGGGTTCTGGGGGGCATTCAGAGTGTGTCCAGCAGAGCCAGGGAGGTTCTCCTCCTCCTCTACTCTGCCCTGCTGAGACCTCACCTGGAATATTGCATCCAGCTCTGGGCTCCCCAGGTCAGCAGGGACAGGGATCTGCTGGAGAGAGGCCAAGGGAGGGCTCCAAGGATGCTGAAGGGACTGCAGCACTGCCTGGGGAGGAGAGGCTGAGAGCCCTGGGGCTGTTCAGTGTGGAGAGGAGAAGGCTGAGAGGGATCTGATCAATGTCTATCAAGAGCTGAGGGCTGGGGGTCAGGAGGGAGGGGACAGGGACAGGCTCTGCTCACTTGCACCCTGGGATAGGCCAAGGGGCAGTGGATGGAAACTGCAGCCCAGGAGGTTCCACCTCAATAGGAGGAGGAACTTCTGCACTGGGAGGGTGCCAGAGCCCTGGAGCAGGCTGCCCAGAGAGGTTGTGGAGTCTCCTGCTCTGGAGCCTTTCCAGCCCTGTCTGGATTCTCTGATCCTGCTCTGGCAGCAGGGGTGGACTCAAAGATCTCCAGAGGTCCCTTCCAACCCCTCACATCCTGTCAGCCTGTGGGTGCTGAGCTCTTTGGGGGCAGTCTGGATGCTCTCGGTCCTCTCTTGCTGGCAGAGGACCTCTCAGGTGTGGCTGGAGGGGTGTGGAGTCAGCAGAGCTTCTTTAATCTGCTTTGCCATGCCAGTGGCTGTCACTAAATCAACATCTGAGTGTCTCCTGCATCAGAATTGCTGATGAGGAGCTCAAGGGGAGTGTGCCAAGCTCTGACTGCTGCTGTTCCATATGGCTCTGCCTCCGTTTCGTCCTCCCCATGCAGGTTTCTCCACATCTTTGTGCTCTGCTTGCTTGTGCTGGGCTTGAGAACCAAACACCCTCCAGTTATTTTTAGGTCACTGCTTTGAATCTTTTACCTCAGATGGTAAAAACATGCCCAGAGCTGGAGCCCTGCTCTGCAGGCTGCTCCCCTGACAGGCAGCCAGCCTGGAGTCATGGAATTGTTTGGTTGGAAAAGACCTGGAGGATCACTGAGTCCAATCATCCTCTACCTCTGCCAATCATCATCTGACTCTGGCTGGTGCTGAACCAGGTCCCTCAGCACCACATCTCCACAGCTTTGAAATCCCTCCAGGCATGAGGCCTCCACCACTGCCCTGGGCAGCCTGGGCCAGACCTGGACAACCCTCAAGGGGAAATTTTTCCTCATGGCCAACCTAAACTTCCCTGGGGCAACCTGAGGCCATTTCCTCTTGTCCTGTCCCTTGTTCCTTGGGAGCAGAGCCCAACCCCCACCTGGCTCCAGCCTCCTTGCAGGGAGCTGCAGAGAGCAATGAGGTCTCCCTCAGCCTCCTCTTCTCCAGGCTCAACACCCTCAGCTCCCTCAGCTGCTCCTCCCCAGCCCTCTTCTCCAGACCCTTCCCCAGCTTCCTTGTCCTTCTCTGCTCCTGCTCCAGCCTCTCAATGTCCTTCTGGCAGTCAGGAGCACCCTCAAGGGGTGGCCTCAGCAGTGCCCAGTCCAGGGGCACAATCCTTGCCCTGCTCCTGCTGCCCACACCATTGCTGCTCCAGCCCAGGCTGCTGGTGCCCTTCTTGCCCACCTGGCCACCCCCTGCCTCGTCTTCAGCTGCTGTCCCCCAGCACCCCCAGGGCCTTTCCTGCTGGGCACTTTCCAGCCCCTCTGCCCCAGCCTGGAGCCCTCCTGGGGTTGTTGTGCCCCCAGGGCAGGACCCAGCCCTTGGCCTTGTTGAGCCTCATCCCATTGGCCTTGGCTCATCCCTGCAGCCTGGCCAGGTGCCTCTGCAAATCAATACTCCCTCCCAACTTAACTGCTGTGGGTGCTGTTTGCCTGGCTCTTAGGTACAGCTGTGGGAAGGGAAGGTGAAACAAAACCCAACCCCCTGTGAAATCTGCTTCCATCCCTGCAGGCCTCAGCCTCCCGTGTGGAGGAGGAGCTGAAGGAGCAGCAGCGGCAGAAGGCAGCCAGGCTGAGACGCTTCCAGAGAGAGGTGAAGCAGAGGGTGAAGCAGCAGCTCCAGATGAGAAGGAAGCAGCAGCTGCGGGAGTCCTGTGAAGCAGTAAGTCCCTGCTGCATCAGGAGCTCTGCAGGAGGAGCTCCTCCAAACCCAGCTGAGCTCAGCTGAAGGTGTGAGAAGGGGAAAGGAGGAAGCTCATGGTCACAGCAGACCTCTGGCCACAACTGTGTCCCCTCAGTGTTACCCTGGCTCACTGTGGTGCTGAAGGTGCTTCCAGCCCTTTGCCTACTTGTGGAAAGGTACTGGGCAGCAGCAGAGCAGAGTCCTGGTGGCCTCTGGAGAGCTGCCTGGAGTTAACAAGCAGCTGAGAATGCTGTTGGTGTCTCCAGGGGGAAGCAAAGCTGCTCATGTCTGCTGTCCTCTTTCCAGGACAGTCCCAAGCCAGGTTGTCTCCACATTCACCTTACCCTGTGGTCTCCTTTCCCTTTATCCTGTGAAGATACTGAATGGATCAAACAGCAGCTGGGGAGGCTTGGCAGGAAGTGTGGAGCAAAAAGGGAATGTGCTGAAGCATCAACAGTTTTGGGGTGTTTGGGCTGGTTCCAGGGCTTGGAAGAGTGGGAATAGGGGATGTCCTCATGGAACCCTGACAGCATGGATGCCCTCACCTCTTCTTTGTGCCCCTCTCAGCCTGAGGAATTGCCACTGAGCTGAGCCAGAGCACCACTGGGTGATAGTTAGGGAACAGCTCCAAGGAGAAGGAGCTGGGAGTGCTGGGGGCCAAGAAGGTGCCCAGGAGCAGCAATGTGGCCTGGGGGCCAAGAAGGCCAAGGGTGTCCTGGGGGCATGGAGAAGAGTGTGGGCAGCAGGGCAAGGGAGGTTCTGCTGCCCCTCTGCTCTGCTCTGCCCTGCTGAGGCCACAGCTGCAGTCCTGGGGGCAGTTCTGTGCTCCCCAGTTGCAGAGGGACAGAGAAGTGCTGGAGAGAGTCCAGGGGAGGCTGGGAAGCTGCTGAGGGGCCTGGAGCAGCTGTGTGAGGAGCAAAGGCTGAGAGCCCTGGGGCTGAGAGCCTGCAGAAGAGCAGCCCCAGAGGGCATCTGAGCAATGCTCAGCAAGAGCTAAAGGGCCCCTGGGGGGCAAGAGGCTGTGGCCAGACTCTGCTGAGGGCCAGGCCAAGGGGCACTGGGCACAGAGTGGAGCCCAGGAGGTTGCAGGTGAAGAGGAGGAGAAAGTTGTTTGTTGTGAGGGTGCTGGAGGGCTGGAGCAGGCTGCCCAGAGAGGTTGTGGAGTGTCCTTGTGTGGAGAGCTTCCAACCCCCCCTGGGCATTGTGCCCCTGGGCAAGCTGCTGTGGGTGCCTTGCTGGAGCAGGGCTTGGACTGGATGAGCTCCAGAGCTCCCTTCCCATCTCACCATGCTGGGGGTCAGGGGTTCATGGCTTTTTAACCCTGTGTCTGCAGGCAGAGAGGGA
The DNA here is from genome assembly GCF_027791375.1 of Indicator indicator. Classification (NCBI taxonomy): domain Eukaryota; kingdom Metazoa; phylum Chordata; class Aves; order Piciformes; family Indicatoridae; genus Indicator; species Indicator indicator. The sequence continues at coordinate 8,131,304 of NC_072043.1, forward strand.
GAGCACTGTGGCCATGCAGTACTCAGGCTCCGCACTGTGCCTGACTCCCAGGCAGGGCACCTCCCTGTGCCAGAGCCATCCTCCACCCCTTATCTGTGGTCCTGGTGCCTGCACTGCCCTGGCACAGCATCAGGGGACGATGCAGAGTGAGCCATTCCAGCAGCAAGCTGCTGAGGTGAGAAGTTTCCATTCCTGCTTCATCACAGTCATGGTTTGCAGTGGGGGCAGCCAATGTTTGTCTTCTACCAGACATCCCTTGTTGTTTCTTTAATGCTGAATGAAACACAACCCAAAAGGTGTCCCTCAGGAGCCCATACTGGGACCGGTGCTGGTTAATACCTTCATTAACATGGCCACTGGGATTGAGTGACCCTCAGTAAGTGTGCAGATGAGACCAAGTTCTGTAGCATGGTTGACATACCTGAGGAACAGGATTCATCCATCCCCCTGGAGAAGTGGAGCTGTGTGAACCTCCTGAGGTTCAACAAGGCCAAGGGTTAGTCCAGGCTGGGGCTGAAGGGCTGCAGAGCAGCCCTGGGAAGGCCTTGGGGGTGCTGGGGGTGCAGATCTGGACAGGAGCCAGCACCGAGCTGTGCCAGCCCAGCCCCAGCCTGTCCTGGGCTGATCCCCAGCAGTGTGGGCAGCAGGGGCAGGGAGGGGATTCTGCCCCTCTGCTGTGCTCTGCTCAGACCCCCCCTGCAGTGCTGGGGCAGCTCTGGAGCCCTCAGCACAGCACAGACAGGGAGCTGGGGGAGCAGGGCCAGAGGAGGCCACAGCAATGCTGGCAGGGCTGGAAGCCTCTGCTGGGAGCCAGGCTGAGAGAGTTGGGCTTGGGCAGCCTGCAGAGGAGAAGGCTCCAGGGACACCTTCTGGTGGCCTTGCAGGGCTTGAAGAAAGCTGAGGACAGAGTTTGGAGCAGGGCCTGTTGGGCCAGGCCAAGGGGGGATGGTTTGGAAGGCAAAGAGGGAGATTGAGAATGGAGAGAAGGGAGAAATGTTTGAGGCTGAGGGTGGGGAGAGCCTGGCCCAGGCTGCCCAGAGAGGTGGGAGCTGCCCCATGGCTGGCAGCAGTGCAGCTCAGGTTGTCTGGGGCTGTGAGCAACCTGCTGTGGTTGGGGCTGTCCCTGGGGGCTGCAGGGGGCTCACTGGAGGAGCTGTAAGGTCTCTTCCCACCCAAACCAGTCAGGAACTCATTCCCCACATTCTCACTCCCTAGCTCTCATCAGACCCTCTCAAGGAACAGGAAATATCTTCTTGGAGGCTCTGGTGTGAGATGTCCCTGCCCATGGCAGGGGATTGGAACTGGATGATCTTTGAGGTCCGTCCCAGCCCTCTGTGATCCCGGGGCTGTCCTTGCCCCATGGTTGGGGTCACAGGCAGGGAGCGGCGGTGCCCTCGAGCGGCCGCTGGGTGGCGCCAGCGCCTCGCAGCTCCTGTCCTACAGAGCAGGAGCGCTGGAACGCCCCCAGCGTTAGGGACTGCCTGAAGCTGCTCTCCACGGTGGTGCTCCCCCTGCATTTGGCCTTCTCTGGAGCACGAATGTCCACCTGGGAGCTGGAGTTATCCCAGCTGAAGTCTCCCTTGGGTTGGAGAATCCTTTCTGGCTGGAGAGTGGGGAGGACAGTCAGGATGTGGGACTTGTGGCATATCAGCAAAGTGGTTTGGGAGCAGATGAGCTGCAGCCAAGCCCTTCACTGTGCCTGGGGTGGGATTTGAGTGCCTCAGGGCAGTTTGGAAAGACACCTTGGGTGCAGGTGGCTTTATAGTTCTTGGGGTTGAGTCACACTCCTTGGAGCAGGCTGTGGTAGGAGATGGCATCTGTGCAGCTCACCCTCTTTGCATAGCCCTCAGGAGAGTAGCCAGTGATCTCCTGCCTTGGCTTTGTTCTCCTCTTCATGGCAGCTCAGCAGAAGCATGAAGCAGGCCCGGCTCAGGCTGGCCTCCTGCAGAGCCACCCCCCCAGGACTGGGTCCCCCCAAGCTGCCCGGCGGTGTCCAGAGGCGAGAGGTGAGCTGGGGATGCCTGGGGGAGGGTAACAGAAATCACCTTGGACACTCTTGAAGCTTTGGCTCCAGTTAGCAAACCCAAAGAGAAACAAACTTGGGCTGTCATGACCTGAAATGGTTGCACAGTGATAGGACAAGAGATGGCCTCAAGCTGCCCCAGGAGAGGCTTAGGGTGGACTTGAGGAACAATTTCTTCCCCAAAGGGCTGCAGCCAAGCCCTTCACTGTGCCTGGGGTGGGATTTGAGTGCCTCAGGGCAGTTTGGAAAGACACCTTGGGTGCAGGTGGCTTTATAGTTCTTGGGGTTGAGTCACACTCCTTGGAGCAGGCTGTGGTAGGAGATGGCATCTGTGCAGCTCACCCTCTTTGCATAGCCCTCAGGAGAGTAGCCAGTGATCTCCTGCCTTGGCTTTGTTCTCCTCTTCATGGCAGCTCAGCAGAAGCATGAAGCAGGCCCGGCTCAGGCTGGCCTCCTGCAGAGCCACCCCCCCAGGACTGGGTCCCCCCAAGCTGCCCGGCGGTGTCCAGAGGCGAGAGGTGAGCTGGGGATGCCTGGGGGAGGGTAACAGAAATCACCTTGGACACTCTTGAAGCTTTGGCTCCAGTTAGCAAACCCAAAGAGAAACAAACTTGGGCTGTCATGACCTGAAATGGTTGCACAGTGATAGGACAAGAGATGGCCTCAAGCTGCCCCAGGAGAGGCTTAGGGTGGACTTGAGGAACAATTTCTTCCCCAAAGGGCTGTCAAGGCCTGGCCCAGGCTGCCCAGGACAGTGGTGGAGTCCCAAACCCTAGAGGGGTTTCAAAGCCCTGGAAATGTGGTGCTGGGGGACCTGGTTCAGCACCAGACTTGGCAGAGGTAGACAAAGGTCGTTGAGTCCAACCATCCAAACAAATGATTCCATGGCTCTAAGGGGGAGGCTGGCAGTGTGTCAGGGAAGCTGAGGGCCATGGTTTAGTGGTGACCTGGCAGTGCTGGATTCATGGTTGGACTCAACAATCTGCAAGGTCTTTCCACATCAAAATGATTTTAGTGGCCCAAGGGCTCTGCCCCTCTGTTGTTGCTGCCTTTTGGAGAAGGCAGCAGGATGAAGTGGGTGCAGACAGCTCTGTGTTCAGACCTGGACCATGAGACAAGGACTGACAGAAGCCTTCAAGTCTGAGATTGCCATCTGGGTCCTGGGGAGGAACACAGTGAGCAGCCCTCCCCTTAGATGCCTTCAGCAGCTCCTTCCCTTCCAGCAGCCCTTGGTTTGGGTGGGTGGCAAAGATCTGGAGAGTTTCCCTCACCCAAGGCTGGCTTCTGGTGCAGAATTGTTGGCACTCCCCTGTTTTCCTTGAAGGAGCCTCCTCAGGAGGTCAGCCCCAGTGCCTCCTTTTGCGCTGTTGCGTTTCGTGGTGGTTTTGTCACCCTGGTTTTCAGGACCATCCTTGTGTGGCAGCTTCATGCTGCTTTCTTTGCTTTCACCTTTCTTCAGCTGAGGTGCTTGGGCCATGCTGGAGAGCACCAGCAGCAGCCCAGCCTGGTGGTTTGTTTGATTTTCCTCTCCCAGAGCTAGGTTCCTGCCTGTCTTGCAATTCTTCATTCCCATCTCTCTCTTGGGTTCATCAAAGGTGAAGCAGATCTTGGCTGGCTGGTGTCTGGAACATACCTTTCACAGAGGGGCTGGTCCTGCACTTCCTCCTCTGTCTGCTCCTTGATTTATGCTCAAGGAAGTCAGCTCAGCCAGCAGGACTTGCAGAGAGGCTGCAGTTACAGCCTCAGCCCCCTCCTTGTCTCTCTCCTGTGCTCCAGTACCTTCGTGGGAGTCCTCCAGTGCTCAGAGCAAGGTGGAGTGGTTCACCCCATGGCTCCTAGCAGCACAAAGGCCTGGGCATGATTGATGCAGCCACTGCCCCTGCGAGCTAGGGGGTCACAGGATACAGCCAGTGCTGTGTGGGAGCAGTGAGAAACAAGGCTGGCAGGCAGCTGGGAAGGATCAGGGCCATGCTCCCACCTGAGCTTTGCAGCAGCTCTGGGGATGAAGGATTTCACAGCTTCCCTGGCACTTTGATCCAGGAGGAACATCTTGCTGGGTTGCTCTGCTCTCTGTTGCCTCAAGCCTGTTCTCCAATGCTTCCCCAGCCTGCTGGGTGGGGAGAGGTAATCAAGACCCTTCCTTCTTCCATCACCCAGGTGGTAGTGGAGCTAGCAAGCAGAGCCCATCTAGTTCTCACTCTGCCTTTGTGTGGTGAGCTCCTCAGCCTGGGTTGGTTTTTAACCTCTTCCCATGTCACAGCTGTCCTCTAGCAGCTGTTTGCTTACCCAAGTCTGAATGAGGCCCTGTGGAACCAAGGTGTCTGCTGCTGCACTTGGCCTGAGGCCCCTTTCTTCTGTTGCAGGAGGCATTCAGCCCAGCCAAACAGGACTTGCTCTTGACAGATTGATGCTGGTTGCTGCTTATCTCCTTTTTTGGCAGCTGAAGGGCAGTTTGCAAGCTGATTTCCTCTTGCTGTGTCCCAAGTCAGGCAGTTAACCAACTCCTGAGGCTGAACTCTTCAGGATCTCATTTTCCCCTCTTTTGGGCCCTTTCCTGACAGTCTGAACCCCCATAGGTTCCTGGAGGTGGCTGTTAGCAGCTCCAGCTCCTGGCAGGAGCCCAAGGCAGGTCCTGCCTGCTGAAAGCCCTCAGCTCCTGGCAGTAATCCCACTTCTTCCCGAGATTCTGCTTCTGTTGGCTCAGAGCATCCTGAGCCTTGATGCCCAGGAGCATAGAGCCCTTCTTAGTGCCCTCTGCCCCGGGTGCTGAAGCCTGACCTTGATCTCTCCTGTGTTCCTTGGAGCTTTCACCCTTCTGGCACTTGGGTGCTGGCTTTTTTCTGTCCCTTGTGATCCTCTTGTCTCCTGCAGGGTTCCTTTGGCAATCTGAGCCTGCTCCATCTTCCCCCAAGCTCCCAGAGCTGTGGGCACAGGGAGAGCCTGGGGCCTAGCTAAGGCTGCCTCACTCCAGGCTGCTTCTGTTCCTGCTCTGGCAGTCTGCATTCACTCAAAGGAGCTGCTGCTTCCTCAGGCCTCTTCTGCATTTTCCTTCTTATTTTTTCCCCCCTTCTCCTCTCTAAAGCTGCATTCCCTGTGAGCAGTGATCCATGTTCTGTGCTCTTCCTCTTTCCCAGACATTTTTTTTTTCAGGTCAAAAGCATCCAAAGAGTTTCTCTCCTGCTTTCCCAGGCAGATACTGAGATGGTATCACATGGGAATGAAAGTTGATAGCTGGAGATGAGGCAGGGGGTGGCCAGGTGGGCAAGAAGGACACCAGCAGCCTGGCCTGGAGCAGCAATGGTGTGGGCAGCAGGAGCAGGGCAGGGATTGTGCCCCTGGACTGGGCACTGCTGAGGCCACACCTTGAGTGCTGGCTTCAGTTCTGGGCTCCTGACTGCCAGAAGGACATTGAGAGGCTGGAGCAGGAGCAGAGAAGGGCAAGGAAGCTGGGGAAGGGTCTGGAGAAGAGGGCTGGGGAGGAGCAGCTGAGGGAGCTGGGGGTGTTGAGCCTGGAGAAGAGGAGGCTGAGGGAGACCTCATTGCTCTCTGCAGCTCCCTGCAAGGAGGCTGGAGCCAGGTGGGGGTTGGGCTCTGCTCCCAAGGAGCAAGGGACAGGACAAGAGGAAATGGCCTCACGCTGCCCCAGGGGAGGTTTAGGTTGGCCATGAGGAACAATTTCTTCCCTGAAAGAGTTGTCAAGGCCTGTCCCAGGCTGCCCAGGGCAGTGGTGGAGTCCCCATCCCTGGAGAGATTTAAAAGCTGTGGTGCTGAGGGCCATTTCTTGGTGGTGCCCTGGCAGTGCTGGACTCATGGTTGGACTCCATGAACTCCAAGGTCTTTTCCAAGCAATCAGTGCTGTGCCTCCATCACCTGCCTGCTGTGCCAGCTGACCTCCCTCACCCAGTCCTCAGCTGCTTCTGGCAGACAGCCTCATGGCCTGAGAAGGGCAGCACCCAAATTCTTTTCCCCAGAGCTGCTGGGTTTTATTCTGCATCTTCTTTTCCTTCTCCCTCCTGGGCTTCAGAGCATCCCTGGAGAGTAGCAGCAGCTCCCCCCAGCATCCCCTGGGGCACCACAGCAGCTCTCCTGTGCTGGGTTGCTTCCACAGCAGGGCAGATGGAATCATTCCAGTGCCTGTCAAACAAGTCCCTGGTCAGACCAGCTCAGCTACCCTCCATCCCTCCACCCCCTCGAGGGATCCCTGGACCCCTCTGGCCTCCTGCTGATCCGTCCTCTGCCAGCAGTGCTCCTTTTGCCTTCCCAAACTGCTCAGGGGACAACAAGGCAGGGGAGGGGAAAAAAAAGTCCTGGCTCTGGGCTTGCTTCTGGCACTTGGAGCTTCCAGTTTGTACGAAACAATCTGCTGCCTCTCACAGCATTGCTCATTGCCTCTGGGGAGCCTGCCAGGAATCCCCACCCCCAGCTCCCCCTCCCTGCAAAACAGCTCCTGGAGAGTTCTTCTCTTCCCTCCACCCCCTCCACCACCTCTGTCCCACTGCCAGGGTGTGCTCAGGAGTGACCTGAATTTGGGTGTTCTGATTCCTGTGCCACATGCAGCAGGGCAGGGCAGGAGGGAGCTGCTGGGAAGCAGCTGCAAGGAGAAGGTGCTGGGAGTGCTGGGGGCCAAGAAGGTGCCCAGGAGCAGCAATGTGCCTGGGGGCCAAGAAGGCCAAGGGTGTCCTGGGGCATGGAGAAGAGTGTGGGCAGCAGGGCAAGGGAGGTTCTGCTGCCCCTCTGCTCTGCTCTGCCCTGCTGAGGCCACAGCTGCAGTCCTGGGGGCAGTTCTGTGCTCCCCAGTTGCAGAGGGACAGAGAAGTGCTGGAGAGAGTCCAGGGGAGGCTGGGAAGCTGCTGAGGGGCCTGGAGCAGCTGTGTGAGGAGCAAAGGCTGAGAGCCCTGGGGCTGAGAGCCTGCAGAAGAGCAGCCCCAGAGGGCATCTGAGCAATGTTGATCAATACTTCAAGAGTGGGTGTCAGGAGGATGGGGCCAGGCTTTGTTCAGTGGTGCCCAGTGCCAGGCCAAGGGGCAGTGGGCACAGACTGGATCCCAGGAGGTGCCACCCTTCTCCTGCAGACACCAGAGCGTTGTGAGACCCCTGCAGAAGATGAGGATGAGGAGCTGCTTCTGGCAGGCCACCAGGATCCCCCAGCTGAGCTGCAGGAGCAGGGCCCAGCCCTTCCTGGGGCCAAGCCAGACAATGACTTCTACATCAAAATGGAGTTTCTAAAGGTGAGCTTGTCACAGGGCTGGGCCAGCTGCTCCCCAGGGCTGCAGGAGGTTGGGCTCTGGGGTTCTTGTATCACCAGTGAGGCTGCTGGTGGTGCAGGGCAGCTGCCCCCAGCCTTGCTCACTGCTGTGGTCAAGAGAGGCTGGAGAGCAGCATCCCAGAGAAGGGATTGGCAGCTTCCCCTCTGCTGCTCTCCCCTCACAGCTGGGGCTGCAGAAGAGGATTTATTTGTGCCTGCCTCGTGACTCCAGCTGGCTGGAAACCTGAAACCCAACCTGGGCAGCTCCACAGCCTGTGCCCACTGCCCTGCTTGGAGCCAGGGGGAAGAGCTGTGGGTAGAGCTTCCAGGGAGGTGATTGACCACTGGACTGGGCACTGCTGAGGCCATCCCTTGGGTGCTGGCTTCAGTTTAGGGCTCCTGACTGCCAGAAGGACATTGAGAGGCTGGAGCAGGAGCAGAGAAGGGCAAGGAAGCTGGGGAAGGGTCTGGAGAAGAGGGCTGGGGAGGAGCAGCTGAGGGAGCTGGGGGTGTTGAGCCTGGAGAAGAGGAGGCTGAGGGAGACCTCATTGCTCTCTGCAGCTCCCTGCAAGGAGGCTGGAGCCAGGTGGGGGTTGGGCTCTGCTCCCAAGGAGCAAGGGACAGGACAAAAGGAAATGGCCTCAGGTTGCCCCAGGGGAGTTTAGGTTGGCCATGAGGAACAATTTCTTCACTGAAGGAGTTGTCAAGGCCTGTCCCAGGCTGCCCAGGGGGGTGGTGGAGTCCCCATCCCTGGAGGGGTTTCAAAGCCCTGGAGATGTGATGCTGAGGGGCAGACTTGGCAGAGTTAGAGAAGGGTTGGACTGGATGATCTGAAGGGGCTTCCACCCCAAACAGTTGTTTGATTCTGTGATCAAATCAGCTGCAGACCTTCTAGAAAAGAGAGAAAACAAAGCTCTGCCTCCATTGGCTGTGACACTTCCCATGGCTCAGGCTGGTGGAACACCTCCCTTGGATCCTTCTGCTTGGCAGCACCCAGCTTATGGTCCATGGGTCCCAGTGCCTGGCAGCACCCAGCTGATGAGTTTATCGATCCCTCTTGGTTGTCAGGCAGCCTCAGGGGGTGGGACTGTCCCTGATTGCCTGCAGTTAGCAAATACTTGGCTGCTGCAGCAGCCTCTGCCCAGCCTTAGCTGAGCCCAGCAGGAGCAGCAAACCTGCCTGACAGCCCCGGAGTAGGGGAAGGGAGGTGGAGAGTTCTGCTCTGAGGTTTTGGCTGGGAGCTTCCCTGATGCTCTTGGTGTTTGCATTGCTATTTGCATCACTGCTTGGTCTTCTCCTGCCTCAGGACCTTCCTGGTGGGAGCTTTCGGGAGGGGAGGTAGGAATCCATGCTTAGGGCAGCCCCACACCTCCTCCAAGGGTGTCTTTAGAAGTGGTTTGGCAATGCTTTGGTGCCCAGGCTCATGAGTGGAGATGTCACTTGTGTCTGTGCTGTATACAGCAAACTTCTGCCCCCCAAAATGTGGAGGACCACAGGGATCATGTGCAGAGGACTCTCCTCCAGCAAGGAGTCTTTTGCTGAGGCAAGTTTAGAACCCTGCCCATGACAGTGCTGATGTCTCCCTCTAACATTCTCTTCCGGTCCTGTGATGGCTCAGTGAAGACCTCCAGCTCACCTGACCCCCCCCAGAGGCCCCACACCCATTATCACACTCCTCTTGTGCTCTGGGCTGGTGTAGACCAAGAGAAAACCAAGCAGGAGGTTTGTCCACTGGAGCCAAGACCCCCCTGTATCAGCTCCTGCAGGAAGGGATGCTGCTGATAAGGAGCCTCACTAGCAGCTTTCATGCACAAAGCAGCTGTGAAGTGAGGTGTTGGGTGGTGTCTCAGGTTCTTTGGAAGGTCCATCATGACTGTAAGTGCAACCATTCTGGGCCCCTTCCTCCAAACCTGGGTGTGAGGAAGGGCTGGAGGAGAAGCAGGCTCCCCTTTGCCTACCAGAGCAGAGGCCCTGACTGCTGCAGTGCAGGGAGAGGCTGCCAAAAATGCTTCCAGACAGAGGAACAAAACCTACTGCCTGTGAGGCTGGGAATGTAATGATGCTGAGTGCCTGATTCCCCAGGCTCAGGCTGATCCAGGAGGATGTTCCTTTCGGATGCCTAAAGAAAGTGACTTTCATTCTCCTGCTCACTCCTGCCCTGCAGGTGGACACCTCCCCTGCTGTCCTGCAACTCTCAGTGTTGAGCCTCAGGGTTCTGAGGGAATTGCTGCTTTGCTGTTGTACATTTTTCCCTAAGGCTGATCCAGAGCAGTTCCTGGTCAGTGTGACAGGCAGCTGGGGCTCATCAGGCTGCTCCTTCCCTTGGCACTTTCCTGTGTCCTTGGCTCTGATCCACCCCAGATAACACTTTACAGTTCCCTTCCTCATGGTTTTTTTCCATCCTGCTTTCGGCTTGGATGATCTCTCCTGCTCCTTTATCTGCTCTGGCCAAGATGACCAAACTCAGCCCCAAAGCCCTTGGTGTTGATGAGGACATAGCCACACCTGCAGCCCTCTGGCTGGCTGTGTGCAGAATGGTTCCACGCTGATGGCAGCTTTTGGGGGGAGCTTGGGTCAGGAGACTTCCTCACTCTTGCTGCAGTAGTGGAGTTAGGCCCAAGCCCAGACACTCAACCTGTTCAGGTGTGGGACTTGTTCCCTGCAGGGCTCTGGGATTTGCCCCAGCCATGGTTTTGCCACCTCTGTGGTTCTGCTGCACGTGGTGGGGCCAGCTTGGTCTTGTAGCTCCATTTGTTTGGGGAGATCCAGGGTCCAGTGAAGCACCAGTCCCTGGCTGGGAACTTTGTAGGGCACTGTGGGTTGAGGTGGGAAGCAGCTTTTTTACCACCAGAAAAGCAGGGTTCAGGAGTTTGCCAGGTGGCAGAGCTTCCATCCATGGAGAAGAGTGTTCCCAAAGGCCTGCAGGGACAGGACCAGGGGCAATGGCCTCAAACTAGAGCAGAGCAGATTGAGATTGGATGTGAGGAGCAAATTCTGTACCAGGAGGCTTCTGGAACACTGCAGCAGGTTGCCCAGGGAGGTGGTTGAGGCTCCATCCCTGGAGATATTCCAGGGGAGGCTGGACAGGGCTCTGGGAAACCTGCTCCAGGGGAGGATGTCCCTGCTGCCTGCAGGGGTTGGACTGGGTGAGCTCTGGAGGTCCCTTCCAGTCCAGACTGTTCTGTGACTCAGTCCATCTGAGTGCTGCTGTTTAGCTTTGAGGTATCCTGGTCCTTCTCTCCTGGCAAACCATCACCAGCTTCCCAGCCCTGGGGCTGAGTAGGAGATGTTTGAGGATCTTGTGGGGAAGGGGGGATGTCTGTAGAGATCAGCCAGGTGCCAGTCCCAGATGCCCTCTCAGGGCTGCCTCCTCTTGCCCTCAGCGCCGCCATGAACAACTGCGGCACCGCAGCCTCCTGAGGAGCATCGAGTGCCAGCAGGTGAGGGAGCAGCAGGGGCAGCAGCAGAAGCAGAGGAGAATCACCCAGTGAGTACCTGTGGGGCTCTGTGCCCAATCTGCTCACCCTGGGGTGGGATTCATTCAACCAACCCCTCAGGAGAAACCCTTGGGACACATCAGGGCCTTCAGAGGTGCTCCTCTGCCCTACTTTCTGAGTCCTTGTGCAACCTGGGTAGGAGCTAGGAGCTGGAGCCCTGGGAGCCAAGTGGCTCTTGGAAGCCATCCAAGCTCCTGTGCTACTTGTTTGGAAACTCGGGGGAGAGGTCACATTGCCATTGTCATTAAACTGATCTTATCTCTGGGCTTTTTGATATCAAACCCTTCACCCTGGAAGCTATAAATGTGTGCAGTGTAATAAAAAGAGTTCTTGGTGTTCTCACCTCCTGCCTGTCAGGGGGTTTCTGAAGGAGGAGCTCTGCAGGTCCTCACCAATCTGGGGAAGAGGCTTTGGATTATTTTCTTCTCTGCCCTGCTTGGAGATAAAATGATGGAGCTTTGACCTTCTCAGGCTCCAGCACCAGCTCAGTGGGAACAGCTCAGGCAGGATTTTCATGGTTGCTTTTGGGAGAGAAGTTGCCCAGTCTACAGGAAAGCTCCAAGCCACATTCCTGACATTTAACTCGGCACTCAGGAGCCTTGGAGACCTTTTCCTGCCCTGCAAGCTCTAGCGAGGCCCCAGGCACTGCTGAGCTGCTGCAACATCTCTTTATTACATGTTTGTGTTCTCCCCAGGTGCCAGACTGCTGCTGGAGCTGCTGGTGGCTGAGAGCAGAGGCAGGAGAAGGGCTGGCTTGGTGATTACTTGGTGTAAAGGCCTTGCCCTGGTTTCTATAGCCCAGGGTTTATGGTGGGGCTATTAAAGGCTCCTTTGCCACTCCACTGAAAATAACTCTAGCGGTCAGAACCTGAGGGGAGCAGCTTGGCTCCCTCTGGGGTTTGATCCCCTTCTCAAAGGAGCCACATCCAAAATGTCCTGTTTGAGGATGCTTTCTCCTCCTGGTTTCCACTCAGCCTTGGTATGATGTTGTGGTTTCCAAGTGCCTCTTGGCAGCCATCAGTCCACAGCGAGTTCAGCAGCTCCCAGCTGAGGGGACATGAGGAGCCTGGAATGTGACACAGCCCAAATACCACTGGAAGGGACACCTGGGAACATGGAGGAAAGGTGGCACCGAGCTGGGTAGTTGTGTTGATCTGCTGGAGGATCTACAGAGGGACCAGGCCAGGCTGGATCAATGGCTGAGGCCAATAAGATGAGATCCAACAAGGCCAAGGGCTGGGTCCTGCCCTGGGGGCACAACAACCCCAGGAAGGCTCCAGGCTGGGGCAAAGGGGCTGGAAAGTGCCCAGCAGGAAAGGCCCTGGGGGTGCTGGGGGACAGCAGCTGAAGATGAGGCAGGGGGTGGCCAGGTGGGCAAGAAGGGCACCAGCAGCCTGGGCTGGAGCAGCAATGGTGTGGGCAGCAGGAGCAGGGCAGGGATTGTGCCCCTGGACTGGGCACTGCTGAGGCCACCCCTTGAGTGCTGGCTTCAGTTTGGGGCTCCTGACTGCCAGAAGGACATTGAGAGGCTGGAGCAGGAGCAGAGAAGGGCAAGGAAGCTGGGGAAGGGTCTGGAGAAGAGGGCTGGGGAGGAGCAGCTGAGGGAGCTGGGGGTGTTGAGCCTGGAGAAGAGGAGGCTGAGGGAGACCTCATTGCTCTCTGCAGCAAGGAGGCTGGAGCCAGGTGGGGGTTGGGCTCTGCTCCCAAGGAACAAGGGACAGGACAAGAGGAAATGGCCTCAAGTTTCCCCAGGGAAGTTTAGGTTGGACATGAGAAGAAACTTCTTCCCTGTAAGTGTTGTCAAGGCCTGGCCCAGGTTGCCCAGGGCAGTGTTGATTGCCCATCCCTGGAGGTTTTTCCAAGAGGCAGAAATGTTGTGGTGCTGAGGGCCATGGTTTAGCCCCAGCCTTGGCAGAGTCAGAGACTGGTTGGACTCAGTGATCTTAGAATCAGTTGGAGAAGACCTTTATGATTCTGTAAAATGGAGGGAGGTTTGGTTCCAGATGCCTCTCAAAGCTTATTTTGGAGTAGCTGTGGGATCCTTGGAGCTTTTCGCTGTGCTACAGCCAGGTTCCACTCCCCAGCCTGCAGCTGCCCGTATCAGAAGTCAGGAGTGGGAAAGCTAAGCTGCTGAGCCTTGCTGTTGGATGTAAAAGAGCTCAGGCACCACTCTCCTCTTGGAAGGGCAGAAGAGCAGCTCCTGTGGGTGGCACTTCCCAAGGCCAGGAGTGTGTCTGAGTTTGATGAGTGGGGGAACTGGATAGAGAGGGCCACAATAGTGAGGAAAGTGGAGGCTGAGGGCGGGAGAACCTTCACAGGCTGGTGGCTGCATACAGGGGAAAGAAGGAAGGCTTGGGAAGCGTTTTTGTCCATTTCATGTTTCATTCTGCAGTTGATGCTGTGGTGACCAACTGCTGGCAATGTTTGGGCGAGGCAACAGCAGCAGCTGGATCCCCTTGGCCTCAGCCTACAGCTTGGCATGGAGGTTGGGATGGGGAAGCTCCTCCAAGCATCTCTGTACCCACAGGGTTAAGAGCAAGATGGAAAAGCAGCGCTGGGTGGAGGAGCAGAGAGACCCTTCCCCAGGTGAGGGAGCCTCTGAAACCTTGGCCCAGCTTGAACTGGAGGAGAGGAGAGTGGAGAAGGCCGAGGAGAAAGAGCAGCGACACAAGGAGCACGTGAGGTACAACCATGTCCCCTCCTCCTGTGCCAGGCCAGGCTTGGGTGGCAGAGCTGAACATCTTCTCCCTCCCAGGTACCTCGAAGCTCTGAGAGCCCAGCTGAGGGAGAAGATCAAACTGTGTCACATTGACCTGCCTCCCCTGTGCTCCTGTGGGTCCAGCTTCTGGGACTCCCACCCAGACACCTGCGCCAACAACTGCATATTCTACAAGAACCACAAAGGTAGGAGCTCCTGCAGGGGAGGCACCTGGGCCTGTGTCCCTGCTTGGACAGGAAGAAAGCAAACCTGAGGAGATGTTCTCATGGCCCTGGACCACTGTGTTGAGATGTTCCAACGAGTCAGGTGCTCCTTTGCTCGTTTCTAACCAAGCCTCTCCCTCTGGCCCCTCTGGTGGCTTAGTGGCAAAGCACCAGCCTAGAGAATGTCTTAATGCAGTGGTGGAGGAGAGCCCTGAGGAGATGGTTGCCTTGATGGATCTTAAAGGTCTTTCTCAGCCTAAATTATCCCAGAATTCTCTGAGAACAGGCTCCTTTGGGGCACAGAAACATTGAATCTTCTCTGAGGTTTGGACTCAGTGATCTTAAAGGTCTTTTCCAGCCTAAGTGATTCCATCATGCTGTTGGGAGGCCACATGAAGGGGGTGGGAATGGTCCTTGTTGGGTGGTGGAGTGCTCTGGTCTTGAGCACAGCTTGGCTGAACACCTGGGAGTCATCTTCAAGGGGAAAACAACAGCTCAGGGTGGGCTTTGTGACAGACCCTTGGACAAGCACATGGGACTCCACCACCACCTCTCTGTCCCCTGAAGCCTCCCTCCCCTCTCCCTGCTTTACACTAAAACATTGAACCCAGGCCCAGTTTGGGGCCCTCAGTGACACTTGTACCCCTTAATTCCCCCTCCATGTCCCCTCCTGCCCAGCCTACAGCCGTGCTCTGCACTCCCTCCTCTCTTCCTGTGAGCCCCAGGGCAGGAGCTCCTGTGCCCAGCTGCTGCTGCGGGACCTGGCTGCTGCCTGCAGGAAACGTCCATGACAGGGCCTCCACCTGCCCTGATTCCCTGCTCTACCTCAGCTGTTGATGTAAGTGGGGAGCAGGCCTGGGCTGTGTCCTGTCTGCTCCTACCTAGCTTCCCTCCATCCTGCAGGATCATCACTTTGATGCTCAGCTCTGAGCTGCACCTCTCCCGTTCCTGTTCTGTGGCTGTGCTCAGGGTGCTGCTTGGGGTTGGAGGGGCCCTTTGCTCTGTGGGGCTCTTTGTGAGTAGGCAGCTGGGCTCTGGGTGCTGAGCTGATGAATAAACTTTTCCAGGGCTGTTTGTCTCATCTGGAGTGTGAGGTGAGGAGTAATAGCTCAGGGTCAATGGTGTTTGAGGTTTCAAACCTCTTCCTTTCCCCTCCCTTCTCTCAGGTCACGACCCAGAGCCAGGTATTTATTGCTCCTTCACTTTTTTCCGGGTGAGGACCTCTCCTCCACTAACATCTAACCAGCTCTGTCCCCGACCCCTGCTCCCACAGCCTCCATCTGCTCTGGGAGGGAGCTTTTTTATTAGGAAAACCCTGGATGTAATCTCGGGGTGAGTTCCCTCCACCCTTTCCCAGGGCTGCCTGGCCGACGAGCTCCAGCAGCTCTGTTCTGTATCCTGATCTTGCCCAGATCCTTGTTCCTGGGCAGTGGCTGCCCCAAGCTCACCTCTCCTCCTGCCGCCTCTCCAGTATTAACCGCGGCAGGAAGGGTGGGCGGCCGAGCGTGCCGATGATCCCTGCTCCCTCCATGCCCATCCGGCTGGGCACTGAGCAAAGCCACGACCCCGGGGCCGGGGGATGCTCCCCGACTGCCGCTGGGCAATCATTCACCGGCACCGGCGCACTGCCGCCGCTGGTCGCTAACTGCTGCCGGCCGCTGTTCATTAACCACCGTTTGCGTCAGGGGCAGGAGCCCCGCACCCAGGAGGGTTGCGGGGGTGGGTCTGCAAAGGGCAGGATCCGACCCGGGAGCTTTTACAGGGAAACAAAGAGGCAAAGGTGTTTCCTAACTAGTTTCAGGGCTGGGGCAGCTGGGGACAAGTGATTCCTTGACAGGTCTCCAAGGCCGTGCTCAGGCCCCGGGCACCCCATTTCCAGCTCTTCAAACGGCAGCTCCCGGGAGCTGTTTGGGGAATCATGATCAAGGAATGTTTAAGGAAAGAGCATTCCGAAGGAATGATGATGGTTGAATGGAGCCATGGCTGCTCCTTCACCTCCTCGCTCCCCAGATCCCTACAATAACCCGAGATCCCTACAGATAAACCCAAATTCCTACAAATAACTCTAAATGCCTGCAAACAACCCCAAATCCCTATAAATAACCCCAAATCCTTGTGAGTAATTCCAAATCCCTACAAAGAGCCCCAAATCCTGACATATAACCACAAATCCCTGCAAATTGCCCCCCGGGAGCATGGCTGGGTCACATTAGCCAAAATCAGGGGCCCTAAGCTGCTTTTTTTTGTTGTTTTTTGGGTGGGGGGTGGCTGATAATGGTGAAGTGAGTGGAAAAGTTACCGGCAGCATTTTCCACTGGGAAAAAGAAAACAGCATCTGGGGAAAATCCCGGGGCCGCGGAGCAATTCCCGGAGCCCGCAGAGGGGGACAGGGGCTGTAGGCGGCGCCCCCCCTGGGGCTTCTCCCCTTTTCTCCCCCTGCTCGACGTTTTCCCTCTTTGGCGATGAGTTGCGGTGGATTTTCGCTGCGAGCGGAGCCGGGAGCGGGGCGCGGGGCTCGGTGGGGCGCCGCGGCCGGGGCGGGGCCGGGCCCGGCCGGGGCGGGGAGCGGCGGCCCCGCGGGGCGGTGATAAGGAGCCGCGGGGGGGGGGCCCAGCAGCTCCGCCGCCGCCCGCCATGAGGGCAGCTCTCGCCCCCGGTATCCGACTGCTTCGTGCCCTGCCCCGGGACAGCCGGTGAGCGCGGAACGGGGCACCGTGGAGAGAGGGGCTGGGGGGATCGCCAGAGGGGAGAGGGACCGGCCCCGGACTAGAGGTCACTTGGCCAGGGACCGGCAGCGGGATAGGAACAGGTCCTGGATCGGGGGACAGGCACCGGGGTAGGAATCGGTCCTGGGATTTAGGACAGGCTCGGGATCAGGCGTCACCCGCACAGGGACCGACAACGACGGAATGGGCCTGGGCCGGGGGGTCGCTTGCTCGGGGACCGACACTGAGCTGGGGACTGGCGGTCACTGATCAGAGGACCAGCACCAGGACAGGGACTGGCATCAGGACAGGCATTAGCCCCATATGGGGGTCACTTGCCGAGGAACCAGCCCTGGACCTGTGGTCACTTGCCCGGGAACTAGCACCCCACCAAGGGTCACTTGACTGGGGACCAGCATCACTCTTGGGGCACTGGGTCCACACTGAGCATGGCCCCAGCACAGTACTGGTCCCGGACCCAGCGGCCTGAACACGACCCATCCGGGGGCCCGAGGGCACCAAGCTCCTTTTGGCACCGCAGGGCTGGTCAGGGGTGTTGCAGGGAGATCTCGAGATGTGCAGCAGCACCTAGCAAGGCCCTCACCCGCGAAATTTGATGGGATGTGGCCAACCTCACCCTCAGAAAGTGGTGGGATGTGGCCAGCACAGGGATGCTGTCGGTTGTCCTCCCTGCTGGCAGGGTGCTGAGCTTGCCACCGGCTCCAACTGATCGAATACATTTATTTTTTCGGCAGCCTGTTGCCAAACCAACCCTCGTGCTGTCATTTTTTCCCTGCCAGATCCTGTTGGGTAACAACAAAAACCAAATAACTGCAGGGGAAGTTTCTCTTCCCCTTCCCTGCCGCAGTCTCTCCTCTCCCCTCAGCTCAGTGATTTTTTGGGAGGGGGTTGTTATGTTTTGGGGGTAAGAACCAGGAATTTCTCAGCTGCTGTGTGTCTCAGAGCCTGCACCCTGCAGCCGGGAACTGCCCTGGCTTTGCAGGGTGTCTTTAATTGCTGCTGTTCTGTGAGGAAGTGAAACTGGGAAGAGGACTGAGACTGCCAAAAAATGCTTTGCTTTGGGGTTTGCTGCGCTGTGACACCCCCCCCTTGCCGCGGCTGCTCCTCACTGCTCACAGCTTCTGCTGCTGCCCTAAAACTGTCCCTGAACGCAGGATGGGGCCCCTTGGTGGTGCTCACCCTGCTCCACAGGGTGCTGGACCCTAGCTGGGATTCTCCAGGCTTCATCCACCAGCTGTGCTGGGAGCAGCATCCCTATCCCAGAGCCCAAACTGCTTTTCCCCCCCCTCATTTTATTCAAATAAAAGGGATGAAACCAGGATTTGGTGGTGGACTCAGGGCAGATCCAGCTCAGGGCAATCCCCCGCCCGCCCCCCCCCTTTTTTTTTCCAGCTTGTCCTAAATTAACACCAGGAATGGTGACTCAGCCACTGCCTCCTGCCTCCTTTCCACCCGTGATGCCGGGAGGGCTCTTGCTCACCCTGCAGTTTGCTGGGATGGTACCTCAAGGAGGGGAAAAACTGATTTGTCTGCCCCCCTCACCTCAGCTGCCCTTTCTGAGCCACAGCAGTGCCTGTCTGTGGGGGGCTGAGCTGCTTCAACTCAGCCCTGTGGCAGAATAGTCCTGTTTGGTGGGAGCAGTGAGCCCGGGTTTGACCCTTTCCCCTCTAAGACCCTGCAGGTCAAACAGCACTAGAGCTGCCTGTGTGCATCCCAATTTTGCATCCCAAGTGGATTCAGCCTGGTTGGGTGCTGGCTTTTATCCTCCCTTTCTGGATATTTTCCTCCAAGAAAGCAGGAATTTTGGGGGCTGGGGGTTGGGAAGAGCACAGCTAACAGCAAGGCTGGAGATGCCCAGAACATCAGGGGAGGTTTAGGTGGCACATTAGGAAGAAGCTCTTTGCTGTGAGGGTGCTGAGACACTGGAATAGGTTGCCCAGGGAAGCTGTGGAACTCATCCCTGGAGGTGTTCAAGGCCAGGCTGGATGAGGCCTTGAGCAACCTGGGCTGGTGGGAGGTGTCCCTGCCCATGGCAGGGGGTTGGAGCTGGATGATCCCTTCTGACCCAGCCCATTCTAGGATTTTATGATCCCTGTTGGGCTGGGGTGTGCCAGCCGGGATGGTGACAAACCACCTGTCCCTGTCCCAATCCTTGTCCAACCAGCCCTGTCCTGGCTTGATCCCACAGGTACCGGGGGCTGACACTGGTGCTGACCTTCCTCTGCTACACCAGCTACCACCTCTCCAGAAAGCCGATCAGCATTGTCAAGGTTAGCTCCAGCCACGACCAGGGGAGAAATGGGGACCCCTGTGTCCTGGACCACCCAAATTTCACCCCTTCTCTCACCCCACAGAGCCAACTGCACCCCAATTGTTCAGCCTTGGGCCCAAACCCCCACAATGACTCCAACAGCAGCACGTGGTGCAGCTGGGCACCCTTTGGTAAGGCTCAGCCCCCCCCTTCAGTCACCCCACAAACTGCCCTCATGGCAGCCAAGCCAGGCTCCCCCCTGCCCTGAGCCGGGTTGTGGCTCGTTAGGCAGCTGTAGGTAATTAAGGAGTTTGAGCCTGCCCAGTGCCCTTAGACTGAAGGGCACCCAAGTGGTGAAATGGGGGCCAGGATGGGAGAAGGGCACAGCCAGAGCTAATTAGGCAGATTGAGCCTGCCCAGTGCCCTCAGACCGAAGGGCACCCAGGTAGTGAAATGGGGGCCAGGATGAGAGCAGGGCACAGCCAGAGGTAATTAAGCAGATTGAGCCTGCCCAGTGCCCTCAGACCGAAGGGCACCCAAGTGGTGAAATGGGGGCCAGGATGGGAGAAGGGCACAGCCGAAGGTAATTAAGCAGATTGAGCCTGCCCAGTGCCCTCAGACCGAAGGGCACCCAAGTGGTGAAATGGGGACCAGGATGGGAGAAGGGCACAGCCGCTGGCACTGGCCACGCTCCAAGAGCCCCTGAGATGAGAAGGAGGGATTTGGAGATGGGACAAAGGGACAAGGGTGGCCACAGGGAGGGCAAACAAGATGGGGCCAGGGTGACATGGCCCTAACCTTTCTTTTTCCAGATGGGGACAACTACAAGGAGCTTTTTGGTGCACTGGACAATGCCTTCCTGGTGGCCTACGCCATTGGCATGTTCATCAGGTACCCAGGGCCTCTGCACACCGGCTGGCACCAGTCTGCTAGGAAACTGGTTCCCAGCAGGCTGAGGTCATGCTAAGGGAGAGCAGCTGGGTGCTAGGAACCACCTGGCACTCAGCCAGCAGCTGGCTGTGAGAGCAGCTGTGGGTGGCAGTACTGGGCCAGCTCTATGCCAGCTCTTCCCTCTCTCCACAGTGGCATCTTTGGGGAGCGCCTCCCCCTGCGGTACTACCTGTCAGGGGGCATGGTGCTGAGTGGCCTCTTCACTCTGCTCTTCGGCCTCGGCTACTTCTGGCGCATCCATGTCCTCTGGTACTTCATCGTCATGCAGGTGTGGCCAGGGAGGGAGCTCTGCATGGTTCTGCTCCCACCTTAGCTCAGTGCTTTGCAGGGGTCAGGGTTGGCTCAGTGTCTGGGCAGGAGGTCACCAGGCACAGCCACTCCCCACAGAACTCGGCCACGCGTGGGCACTGAAACTGCAGGGCAGGCCTGGTGCAGGCAGCAGGGCAAGAGGCAGGTTTGGCAGCTCCAGCTGCTCCTGGTTGAGCCATGGGAGTGATGCAAAGGGCTCCAGGGCTGTCCCAGCAGGAAAAGAGAAAACCCAAACTGAGAGTTTTCTCAACTGCTTTGGGGTGGGGGAGTGCAGCTGCAGAGGAAGCTCCTGAAGGTCAAGGGCAGGGTCCTGCCCCTGGGGAGGAACAACCTCCTGCAGCAGGACAGGGCAGGGGGAACCTGCTGGGAAGCAGCTGCAAGGAGAAAGAGCCGGGAATGCTGGGGGCCAAGAAGGTGCCCAGGAGCAGCAATGTGGGCTGGGGGCCAAGAAGGCCAAGGGTGTCCTGGGGGCATGGAGAAGAGTGTGGGCAGCAGGGCAAGGGAGGTTCTGCTGCCCCTCTGCTCTGCTCTGCCCTGCTGAGGCCACAGCTGCAGTCCTGGGGGCAGTTCTGTGCTCCCCAGTTGCAGAGGGACAGAGAAGTGCTGGAGAGAGTCCAGGGGAGGCTGGGAAGCTGCTGAGGGGCCTGGAGCAGCTGTGTGAGGAGCAAAGGCTGAGAGCCCTGGGGCTGAGAGCCTGCAGAAGAGCAGCCCCAGAGGGCATCTGAGCAATGCTCAGCAAGAGCTAAAGGGCCCCTGGGGGGCAAGAGGCTGTGGCCAGACTCTTGTCAGTGGTGCCCAGTGCCCCTTGGCCTGGCACTTGGCACAAAGTGGAGCCCAGGAGGTTGGAGGTGAAGAGGAGGAGAAAGTTATTTGGTGTGAGGGTGCTGGAAGCCTGGAGCAGGCTGCCCAGAGAGGTTGTGGAGTCTCCTTGTGTGGAAAGCTTCTGGGGTTCTGGGATTTGGTGGAATGGTGCTCTCTGGATTGAGTTGGTGCTTGCTGGGTGCCCAGTGGTGCTGCTTACCTCCTGCCAGGTGTGCAATGGGCTGGTGCAGACGACTGGCTGGCCTTCTGTCGTGACCTGTGTTGGGAACTGGTTCGGGAAGGGCAAGTGAGTGATCCTCTGGCGTGTCCCAGCCCAGTCCTGCTCACTGTTGGCCCCAGCAGCGCCCCCAGCAATGCCTACCCTCCCTCTGTCCCCACAGGAGAGGATTGATCATGGGCATCTGGAACTCACACACCTCTGTTGGCAACATCTTGGGGTCTCTCATCGCTGGGGTCTGGGTGTCCTCTGCCTGGGGCCTGTCCTTCATCGTGCCTGGCATCATCATTGCTGCCGTGGGCATCCTCTGCTTCTTCTTCCTTGTGGAGTGTGAGTGCTGTCATCTGGGGCACAGCAGGTGTCCAGCACCACACTGAAACCAGCAGGGCCATACTTTTCCTCCTTACCCATCCCTAAGTGTTACTGGCAACCCCAAACACCTGTTCCCAGCTTGTGGCAAACAGGGATGTGAACCTGACCACCACACAGCTGGTCGGTATCCTTTGGGATCATCCAGGCAGGATGTGCCACTCCTCTCAGCCTGGAGATGAAGCCCAAACCCAGGGGTTTCCCAGTCCCATATTTCTCCCCTGTGGTGTGAGATGCTGAAGGAGAGCTGCTCCAGGCTCATGGAATCTCCTTTCTCCTGGCAGATCCTGAGGACGTTGGCTGCAGTCCTCCTCTGCATCACGTAAGTCCTTGCTCAGTCATGGTGGGGGCTGCTGGCTGCATTTCTGCTGTCAGCCTCCACCAGGTCCTGCTGCAGCACCAGCTCTGTCTCAGCCCTTTCAGCAACAAGAGCCTCACCTCCTGCCTTTGGCTTGCTCTTAGATGGCCTCTGATGAGGATCCTGGAGGGGTGACCTGCAGCGAGAAGGATCCTGAAGGGATCACCTCCAACGAGGGGCCACTGAGCATCTCGGGCCAGAGCAGCAGGGATCACCTCAACATCCCCAAGGAGCCAGCTGAGGAGCCTGAGGCCATCAGCTTTCTGGGGGCACTCCGGATACCTGTGAGTCATGGCATGTCCCTTCCACCATGGTGGGGAGGGGGGGAAAGAGCAAAGCCCAGGGGCAGAGCTCATTCCACAGGGCTGAAAACTGGGGGAGTCCCTCCACCCTCCTCCCTCCAGGAGGCTCTTCTGATGTCTTCTCTGCTCCCAGGGCGTGGTGGAGTTCTCCCTGTGCCTGCTCTTTGCCAAGCTGGTGAGCTACACCTTCCTCTACTGGCTGCCCCTCTATATCGTCAACGTCGGTGAGGTTTTGGGGCTGGGGAGCCAGGAAAGGACTGGGTCTGGGGAGCATCTCCTCACTCCTGCCCTCTCCCCTGCAGCTCACTTTGGGGCCAAGGAAGCCGGGGACCTGTCGACCCTCTTTGACGCTGGGGGCATTTTAGGTTTGTCACTTAGCTGGGGCAAGGGGGTGGGGAGGGGGTGATTTGAGGGATGAAAAGCTGGGAGCTGGAAAAGCATCCTGGTGCTGGATCCCAGGAGATTTGGGGTGAAGCCAGGGCAAGGCTGTGCTGGGGTGCTATGACCCATACCTGTGGCTCCCTCCTGCAGGAGGCATCTTTGCTGGCCTCATCTCTGACTACACTGGTGGCAGGGCCACCACGTGCTGCGTGATGCTGGTGGTCGCTGCTCCCATGGTGAGTTGTCACGTGGTGGGGGGAGGGAGGGAAGCTGCTCACAAGGCTGTGCTCTGCTCCAGCTCCTTTGAGTCACTGCCTCCTTCCCCTCCCCAGCCCTGGGCCCAGCCGGTCACGCGCTGAGCGCTGGGGGTGAGCCATGTGCCCAGACGTGCCCATGGAGGGCATCCAGATGTGGGGGCTGGGAGAGGATCAGAGAGTCCCTGACACATCAAAACCCTCCTTCAGGGATTTTTGTTTTCTTCCATCCTGCCATAATCTGCTCTGTCTTAAAGCCTTGAGAGTCCCACTGAGCAGGTCCAACTTTGGTCTCCTTACTTTGCACCCCAAAAGTTGTTGTTCTCTGCTGGCACTTCCCCAGCACCTGCCTGGAGCTCATCTGGCTCTGAATGTGGCTAATTAGCTGTGATCCAGCTCTGGGTCGTGAGCCCCTTCCCTCTGATGAAGCTGGCATGCACTGAGGCACAGGGAGGCCATCTCCAGGTCCCCCAGCAGCACTGAGAGGGCACATCACCAGCTGGCCTTGGCTGGTGGGAGGCGGGCAAGCCCCACAGGGCTGTGAATCATGGCAGCACCTCTGTGTGCCAGCACCTCTGTGTGCTGGCTGCCAGGGATCTCAGCTGGCAGGACATGGAGCCAAGGGCACACTCAGCTCCCCACCCCATCTGCTCTTCTCTAAATGCTGCTTGGTGCCAGCTGGAACTCGGGTCCTCACCTCCTTGGTCCTGCCCATGCCGCTGCAGGGAGCACACATGGGGAAGGAGCTGGGCTGGCCACAGCTGGGCTGGCCACAGCTGGGCTGTTCTGTGTCTCTTTTGCAGCTGTTCCTGTACAACCACATTGGACAGAACGGCATCAGCACCTCCATAGGTGAGGAGCCCCTCGGCTTGGGCAGCTGCAGGGGCAGTGGGGGGCGCTGTGCCCTCAGCTGCTTTGGGTTCTCTGGGCCGGGCAGGAGGGTGGTGCCGAGTGAGGGTTTGCTGCCCACTGGGGGGGTCGCTGGGGCAAGCAGAGCTGGTTGGGCAGGGGCACAGTGCCGTCTCCTGCTGGCTGGGCACGATGGCATCGGAGCCCTGCTGCTGCCTGCACTGAAAGCTTCCTCTCTGCCCCGCTCCTGGCAGCGATGCTGGTGGTCTGCGGCGCGCTGGTGAACGGCCCCTACGCGCTCATCACCACCGCCGTGTCGGCAGACCTGGTAAGACACCTGGCAGCCTGCCCTGCCCACAGGCTGCTCTGCCCTTCTGAGGGGTTTTGGAATCATGGAATCCTTTCCCTTGGAAAAGACCTTGAAGCTCATCCAGTCCAACCCTTCTCTAACTCTGCCAAGGCTGGGGCTAAACCACAGCCCTCAGCACCACAGCTCTGCCCTTTTTAAGCACCTCCAGGGAAGGGGATTCAGTCACCACCCTGGGCAGCCTGTGCCAGTCTTCGTATTTGCAGACAACCTCCATATTTTCAGAGAATCCCTCCTTATTGCATCCCTCTTCCCAAGCCTTCCCACCTTCCCCTGCACTACAGTCCAAGGAAACATGGGAACACCACACCATGCTAGCCAGGGGTGGTGCTGAGGAGGGAGGAATGCTGAAGCACAGGGATTGGCCTGGGATTTGCTCTTCCTGTCCTCCTTGCGTCTGAAAGATTTCAAACAAGGTTTTGCCTGGAAGAAAACCAACCTGCCCAGCTTGCGGCTGCTGAGCTCTGACACCCAGCACCCAAAGTGGCTGGATCAGGCCCACGGTCCCACTGATGCCAACAGCAGGGAGCTGCCTAGTCCCTAAGACCTGGTGGAGTTCCTGGGTTCCTGGGTTCATAGAATGGTTTGGATTGGAAGGGACCTTACAGCTCACCCAGGCACCTCAGCCTCTGGAAGCCCAGCAGAGAAGGGCAGGGCAGTCACACCTCCTGCTCTGCTCATCACCTGCCTCAAATGTGCTGCTTTCTCCTCCTGCTTTATCACCTTGGCTGCACAACTCTGCCCTGACCCCACTGTGTCTCCCTCAAAGCACAGGGTGGAAAAATCCAGTGGGAAATCACCTGGGATTGCTGCCTGCTGATAGCATTCCCAGTTTTGCTGGGCTTTGGCTGTAGGCAGTGTCCAGGTTTGGTTTCCCCATCCACACCTGGGTCCAACACATGGGATTTCTGCCCAGGGTGTGAACAGCCTCACCCAGGGATTGCCAGCTCAGCCCCAGTGCTGGTTTTCCTCCTTATGTTCTGCTCCTCCATTCCTGCAGGGAACCCATGAGTCTCTCAAAGGAAATGCCAAAGCCCTCTCCACTGTCACAGCCATCATTGATGGCACAGGGTCCATAGGTAGGTACAGCTGGGGGATGCCAAGCATCGATTTTCCCCTTGCTGCCGTGGTGTTGGGTGGGTCCTGGTCCCCTCTCCCTTGGCCTTCTCTGCTACTGTGGCTCCTGTGCCTGCAGGTGCTGCGCTGGGGCCGCTGCTGGCAGGGCTCATCTCCCCCACAGGCTGGAACAATGTCTTCTACATGCTGATAGCAGCTGATGTCTTGGCCTGCCTGGTAGGTCCCTCCCGAGTGGGATTCATTTTGCCACCCTGGATATTCAAGGGCCCCTTTTAGGTTCCTGCTTACCAGCAGAGAGTGGGAGGGTCCTCAGGAGGCAGCCAGGCACAGGGTGGGTGCCAAGCCCTGTGCTGACTCCACCAAACCATTGCCTCCATCCACTTGGCTCTTCCCAATGGCCTCTTCCTCGCATGGAGGACTTTGTGTGACCTTCCTGAGGAAGAGCCTGAAAATCCCTCTCGCTGACAGCAGCTCTCAGGCCGAGGCTGGTGGCTGCAGAGCCCTTGGCCTCGTGGCAATCCTCTACCTTTCCTCCTGCAGCTCCTCACTCGTGTGGTGGTCAAAGAGTTCCGTGGGTGGTGCGGCCCCATGGCACGGCAGAGAGGGTATGTACAGCCTCCCTGTACCAGCCTGTGCCAGGGCCTGGTGTGGCTGCCCCTGTGCAGGGATGTTTGTGATCCCCTCTTGGCCCTGCTGACCACATCAGGCTCCAGGAGGCCCTCTGCCTGGTGTCTGGCTGCTGTGGGCACAGAGAGATGTGTCCCCCGTGAGCCAGGGCAGTGCCAGGGGGCATTTTAGCCCTTGCTGCCTCCCCAGGCTCTCTTGGTGCTAAGAGGCTGTCCTCGTGTCTTGTAGCTCTAGTGTGCAGCTAACAGAGTCAGTGCTGGATGGGAAGTAGCTTGGTGTGAGTATCCCTCAGGATTAAACACAACCCAAGCCTGATTCGCCCTGATTCTGAGTTTCACTTGGCAGGCTCAGCCTAGGATCACTTCAAATCAAGATGTGGGAATCAGAAGGATCAAATCACGGTGGCCAGGGACGGGAGTGCAGCCAGGTGGGGGGGCAGCACGTCCTTAGCAGCGTTAGCCCAGATTGATTAGCATCAATTAATGCCCTCCAAATGCCACAGTCACAGGCTGGCCTCCACCCACGCTGATGAGCTTTGATTGCACGGCACCAGGGCTGGCTGATCAAACCCCCAGCACGGCACTGAGGGTGCAGCCCTGGCCGCACTCTGATTGCCACCAAAGCTGCACCATGAACACGAGGGGCAATAGTTTACAGCTGGTCTGGTAATGGGGGTGCCAGACTCCCCTCTCCAAAAACGTTTGGTCCTTTGTGTCTTGTGTTTGCAGGTGACAGCAATAGTCTGGGCTCTGCTGCGGTAAGTGCAGCCCAAGCCTCTTTCTCGGGCTGCCAGTGGAGGGCTGCTGGGCTCCGCTCTTGTGCCAGGGCTGGTTGGGCCAAGGACTGTTCTGGCCGGCTTGGCACCATTCCTGTTTGCACCAAAACCCAGCTGGTTTGTGGCGAGGCAAGCAGCTGGCTCCGTACGTGGAAAGAGTCTAATGCTACTGAGGGCTTTGGGGAGCTCTGGAGGAGCTTGCAGAGAGGAGGCTCAAATGCTCTGGGGGTTTTTGGGGTCCTTTCAGCTTTGACCAGCAGGTGGTGGCTGCACCTCCTCTTTATGCCTGCTTCTCCTCCTGGCTTGTGGTGCAGACAGGGCTGGGGTATCCTGGCAGAGCGTTTCCATCTCTCCAGCAGCACCGTGGCACTCGTTGATCCCAACACCAAAGGGCACCCTCCATGCTCAGTGCCCCCTCGCTTCTCTCCCCGCAGGTATAAGGAGTTCTGACCTGTCCCCAGCGAGCTGCCCCGAGCCGAGGGGCCCGGAAGGAGGAGAGAGGCTCTGGGGCACGCCGGGAGCGTGTTGGTCTCGGCAGAGCCGAGGCACAGCCTCAGGCAGGGACCCATGTGGGGCTCACTCCGCCAGCGTGGGGCTGCTCCGGAGGGAGGCGGCAGCGAGGAGCAGCCCGGGGGCCGCAGCTACCTGCGTTCCGGGGCCGACCCTGCGCCGCCGGCCCTTTTATTAATAAAAACCTGC
The DNA here is from genome assembly GCF_027791375.1 of Indicator indicator. NCBI lineage: Eukaryota > Metazoa > Chordata > Aves > Piciformes > Indicatoridae > Indicator > Indicator indicator. Next base: position 8,158,325 of record NC_072043.1, read on the forward strand.
AACCCCCTGCCTTGCCACACACCCCCTTCCTGGCAGAGCTCGGCCGGGGCTCTGCGTACACTTGGGAGCAAGGACTGTCCTTCTTGCTTTTACCTCGGCAAGCCTGCCCTGTCCTCGGCTTGGTATTGTGTGGATATCAGACCTGGAGGACTGAGCCAAATCACTTAATGCATCAAAACAGCTCCATAAAGGACATCCTCAGGCTCTTTATTGAGCCTAAACTAAGCTGGTTTTGCTCCTCTGCAAAACTGCTGCCCAAAGCAGCATTTTCCTAACGACTGTGACTCCAAACTACTATTCAGCCCCAAAGAAGAGCTTGTAGCCATGCAGGGCACAGCTGCTCGCTAAGCCACTCACAGTCCAGCTTGGGCAGCTGATGGTCTTCATTAGACACCTCCTAATTAGGAGTTCCCAAGAGGTTAAACCAGCAGCTCCCCCCGGGCAGAACTGGGTGTGGGAGGCTCCAGCAGCATTGCTGTTAAGGTGGGGGCCAGCTGTGCCCTCGTGGGGGGGCCCTGACTTTGACATGTGAGCAGCTGGGGTGCATTTCCCACCCTGCTCACTACCGAGGGCTGGGAGGGCTCCAGCTCTGCTCCGGGTGCCAGGGGCTGAGTTAGTGCCAGGTATAAATCTGAGCTCTAATTGACTTCACCTCCTTGGATCTCAACCCGAGGAGAAAACATCTGGGCCTGATGTGATTTTATTAAGTGCCAATTTCATCAGCCAAGGGGGAAAAAAAGGCTAAAGAAGGAAACCTGCTGGGCAGTTGGATCAGCTCCCTGTGAGCCCCTGCAAGGGGACGGACACACGGCAGGGACAGGCAGCCACTCCCTGCCACATCTAAAAGGTAGCTGGATGGTGACAGCCTTTGGACCCCTCCTCTCTGACTGAAGATGCTCAGTGGGCCTTGGAAATGTCCTGGCTGCCAGGGGGAGAAAGCAGGAGGAACATTGGGGCAGGTACAGAGAAGCCAAATCCCCAACTGCTCCTTTTTCCCAAGGAAGTACAACCCACGCCCCACCCACCCCCGGTGAGCCACAGGGAGAGGCCTCAGGAGAGTCTCTGTCTTCAGCAGAGCCCATGGCTGACACCATGGCATCACCATGGGCCTCCTGGCAAACAGCCTCCAACAGCACAGATGCCAAGGGGGCAGCAGAGCTGACAGGTGCTGGGCTGAGAATGGTCATTTTGCTGCACATGTGGCTGAGCTTGGCCTGATCATCATCCACCTTGTGGAGAAGGACCTGGGAGGGCTGAGGCAGAGTTTCCAGTGAAGAATATCTCACAAGCCCTGATACAAGCAGGGGCTTAGTACAAGAAGAGATTGCTTTGGGGTTTTATTGTTCTCTTCCTTTTTTTCTCTCCCCCCATTCTGTTCTTTCAGCTGCTCAGAGTCTTTCTGGGACAAATTTAGGGCTGCTCGTGTTTGGAAAGTCTGAGCAGCCTTGGCTGAGCTGCCAGGAGTGAGGAGAAAGGGCAGCCAGCCCCTGGAACTTCTAAACCTTAAATAAAACAAAACAACCCAAAAAAGGAGCCAAAAGCCAAAGAAAACTTCAGGTCTCGCTGAGATGGCAGAGACTGAGGGGAGGGCAGGAGGGCCAGGGGGGATCCCCAGGGTTTGCCTGGACAAGGGACTTCAGATCAAGCTGAGGTCTTGGAAAAGCCTCATTCCTGCTCTGCTGGAGAAGGGACTGCTGCTTTTCCCCCTACGAGGACCCCCTTTGGCACAGGTCACATCCAACACCGAGCTGGGTAGTTGTGTTGATCTGCTGGAGGATCTACAGAGGGACCAGGCCAGGATGGATCAGTGGCTGAGGCCAATAAGATGAGATCCAACAAGGCCAAGGGCTGGGTCCTGCCCTTGGGGCACAACAACCCCAGGAAGGCCCCAGGCTGGGACAGAAAGTGTACGGAAGGAAAGGCCCTGGGGGTGCTGGGGGACAGCAGCTGGAGATGAGCCAGGGGGTGGCCAGGTGGGCAAGAAGGGCACCAGCAGCCTGGGCTGGAGCAGCAATGGTGTGGGCAGCAGGAGCAGGGCAGGGATTGTGCCCCTGGACTGGGCACTGCTGAGGCCACCCCTTGAGTGCTGGCTTCAGTTCTGGGCTCCTGACTGCCAGAAGGACATTGAGAGGCTGGAGCAGGAGCAGAGAAGGGCAAGGAAGCTGGGGAAGGGTCTGGAGAAGAGGGCTGGGGAGGAGCAGCTGAGGGAGCTGGGGGTGTTGAGCCTGGAGAAGAGGAGGCTGAGGGAGACCTCATTGCTCTCTGCAGCTCCCTGCAAGGAGGCTGGAGCCAGGTGGGGGTTGGGCTCTGCTCCCAAGCAACAAGCAACAGGACAAGAGGAAATAGCCTCAGGTTGCCCCAAGGGAGGTTTAGGTTGGACATGAGGCACAATTTCTTCCCTGAAAGGGTTGTCCAGGCCTGGCCTAGGCTGTTCAGGGCAGTGGTTGAGTCCCCATCCCTGGAGATGAAATGAGAGCAGATTCAGATTGAGATTGGATGTGAGGAACAAGTTCTGCACCAGGAGGCTACTGGAACACTGCAAGAGGTTGCCCAGGGAGGTGGTTGAGGCCCCAACCCTGGAGATATTCAAGGTGAAGCTGGACAGGACTCTGGGCATCCTGATCCAGTGGAGGATGTCCCTGCTGCCTGCAGGGGTTGGACTGGGTGAGCTCTGGAGGTCCTTCCAAACCAAACCATTCTATGTTTCTGTGTTATCAGGACAAAGCCTGATCCAGCCAAGGAGAGGAACCACCTGAGTGGCTTAAACTGAGGTGTGGAGCCCTCCCTTGCTGTCTAGAGAACAGGGATGGGGAGGAGCAGCTGAGGGAGCTGGGGTTGTTGAGCCTGCAGAAGAGGAGGCTGAGGGCAGAACTTCTGTCTCTCTCCAACTCCCTTCATTGAGGTGGGGGTTGAGCTCTTTTCTAGTCACAGGTGATAGAAGGAAAGGATATGACCTGAAATTGTGCCAGGGGATCCCCCATCCCTGGAGGTGTTCCAGAAGCCTGTGGCCATGGCATTTCAGAACATGGTTTGGTGGCCATGGTGGTGTTGGGTTGATGTTGGACTGGATGATCTCTGAGGGCTTTTCCAACCCAAACTATTCTGTGATTCTCTGAAACTTCTTCACTGAAAGGGTTCTCAAGGCCTGGCCCAGGCTGCCCAGGGAGGTGGTTGAATCCCCGTCCCTGAAGGGGCTTAAAATCCGCAGAGATGTGGTGCTGAGGGCTGCAGTTTCGCAGCAGCCTTGGTAGAGTTCCTTGGTTGAACTCCATGATCCCCAAGGTCTTTTCCACACTGAACAATTCCATGATTCTATGAGTGGTGCCCTTCTGGTAAACACAGAGCTTGTGTTTTTCTCCAGGTTGCACCTCCAGCCACAGCTTCCAGCTGAGCCCTGCTGGGAGGTGTCTCAGGAAGGGGCAGGTCCCATCCTGGCAGCTGCTGTGGAGGTGAGGAGGCGGCTGGGGCACGGCAGGGTGCTCCCAGTGCTGAAGGGCTCTTTAATTAGCAGCTAAAGGCAAAGTGAGATTGGACAGCAGGGAGGCTGAAGTCAGCAGAGTCGGGGTGGGAAGAGGATGGATTTTACCAGCCAGGGTAATTAAGCAGCAGCAGAGTGGTGGAGGATTGCCATCATTCAGGGACCCTAAAGCAAAGAGCTTCTTCTGCAGACACCCAAGAGCAGCTGCCCTTGGGTACCAGCATCCCACTGCAGGAGCATCCCTGCTGCTTCCCCATGAGCCAGGCAGGGAATATAGGGTGGGAAGGGGCTGTTTTCCTGCCTGACCTGACAGCAGCTCAGCCACTCTCCTGGTGCAGCCCTTCTGGCACAGCAGAATTCTCACAGAATCAGAGTTGGCTCAGGTGGAAAAGCCCTCAGAGCTCATGCAGTCCAACATCACCCCATCACCACCATGGCCACCAAACCCTGTGCCCAGGTGCCATGGCCACAAGTTTCTGGAACACCTCCAGGCATGGGGACTCCACCACCTCCCTGGGCAGCCTGTTCCAGTCCCTGACCACTCTTGCAGGAGAGAATTTTTCCTATTGCTGGGCTTTAGCAGTGGATCTGGGGATGCAGGGAGCTGGCTCCTCAGGACTTGGAGCACCCAGCACACACCCCACCCTCCCCCAGCACTCCCCCCCTGCCAGAGCTGGGATGGTTTGCTTGCAGTTTTGGGAGGAAGCTGGTTTAGAGCTCAGCTCCAACAGCCCCCTCTGAGCTCCCCACAACTTCACCAGTGTGAGACGTTGGGATCTGAGCCAAAGCTGCCCTCCTGCTGCACATTAATTGCAAAATTAAAACGCTCAAGGTTCTAGACAGAGGCAGAGGTGCCAGGGAGAAGTCATCCTCCAGGAGCTGAAGGTCTGGGGCGGGGGGATGGCAGCAAAACGACCCCCATTGGGGGGTGGCTGGAAGGCAGCTCCGGCTCATACCGATTCCTTGACGCCGTCCTTCCCTTCCCCAAAATAAACAGGAACCGTCTGGAGAGCCCCGGGGCGGAGAGCAGAGCTGCCCAGGATAAATAAATACAGCCAGAGGGCTCGGGCTGAGTTCATCCAGCTGCTCATTGCCTGCTGCTGAGGGCCGAGGATGGAGCTTGGAATGTCTGCTAAGGAGGGAGAGAGCCTGGAGTTCTTGCCCCAATTAATGGGATGTAAGGAAAGAGCTGCAATGGCCTCCCGGTGCTGGAGCCATCGCCTGCCCACCGCAGAGGGGCTTCCTGCTCTCCCCAAAACCCCTCCACAGTCAGCCTGTGGCCTGATTTTAGTGACAGAATGATGGAAAAAGCCAAAGTTGGGGTTTATTGACAGCACAAAACTGGAAGCTTCACCTTTCTGTCTTTGGAGGGATTTTGCAGTGGGTTCTGTGTCTGCTGGACTCGAAGCCTGGCTAAATGCTGCCCCCTCCAGCCGGCCGTTTGCCACCATGGCCAGCAAGGCTCCGTGACCACCCCTCTGCCCTGGCACAGGGACTGACACCCTGGCAGGCAGCCCTGAGAGCAGCTCTCTGCTTTCTGAAGTGATTAAGCTGATGAATTAAGTTTTGTTTCAGGCCTCACTTCCATGGCACCAACAGCCTCATGCTGTGCTCCTGAGCGCTGCTCAATGCCCTTGGTGCAGGTGGAACAGGAAGGGGCTGAGTGCTGGCAGCTTCTCTGCCTCCTTCACCTGCAGGCTCAGAGCTGCCCAAGCCAGGCCTCACAGGTGCCAGGCCCTTCTCTGCAGGGGAAGTGTGGCCTTGGTGCCTGCTGGCTCTGCCTTATTCTTGCATGCCCTGACAGTGACATTTTGAGACTGATAGGGCTGGAAAGAGCTGGCCAGGAGAAAAAACAAAGCTTGTGTGAGAGCTGTGAACTGCTTGCCCTCAGTTTTTGAAGCTGTTTGCCCTGAACACAGCTCAGGGCTGCAGCGCTGTGGTGCTGCCTTGCACTCAGCTTTGACACCACAGCAGCACCTGGGAGGGCTCAGCTGTGAGGAGCTGAGCAGCTCCGGCCCTCTGGGGCTGCCAACCACAAACTGTGATGGAAATGACCTCCAGCACCTCTGGGAATCTCTTCCTGCAACAGTCCGGATGGGAAAGGCTCCTTCCCTGCACTGAAGAGGTCACACAATGCTCCAGGCCAGCAGAACAGCCTCCCCTTGCCAGCAGCTGAGAAGCTGTAGAAGGCTGCAGGGGAGGGAGAGGTGAGCATCCCAGTTTTGTTTCCTCCGCCACTCCAAAGGGTTCCAGCCAAAGGGATCATCCTCAACAATCCACAACCTGAGTTTCCAAAAAGCAGCCCCCTGGGGAAAGAGGCAGCTTGCAGACACTGTCAGCAAAGGGCAGCAGAAGGTTAATAAAGACCCTTTCAGGGGCTTCTCAGAGGGTTTTATTACACTGAAATGAAAAAGGAACAGTAACAAACCAGCCCCTGTGGGGAATGGGGACAAACCAGCCTGGGGCAGCTCCAGCCACTGGGGAAAAGGGGGGAGAGGGGGAAGAGGGGGGAGAAGGGGAGAGGTTAAAACACCTTTGCAGCCTGCACAGGCCTGAAGGCCAGCCCCCCTGCAGAGGCAGCTGCTGTGGTGCTCAGTGCAGTGTTGCTTTCACTGGGCGGCAGCAATGCCCTTCAGCTACTTTGCTGGCCCCATCTGAGCCTTGCTGGCCCTCTCTGGGCCTGGCACAGCTGGCACCAGCAGCTCCTGCTGCCCAGCCCTAAGTCAGAGGCATCAAACTGGATCTGCTCCGTGTGCAGGCCGCTGCCGCTAGCTGTCGCGGAGTGGTTTGGCATAGACTGGCTCCAGGAGGTGGTAGATGAGGAGCAGGAAGAGGCAGCCCAGCACCACCAGGCTCATCACAGCCAGCAGCACCAGGCGGCCGATGAAGAAGGTGTCCACGATCTGTGGAGTTAGAAACCCAAGATCACAACACTTGGTACAGCCCCAGTCTGCTCCAGGAGCCTGCAGGGAACACATCACCACCTGGGAAAGAGGACTCCAGGAGCAAAGCCTTTGGGGTTCCTCCAGGTTTCACAGAATCACAGCATGCAGGGGTTGGAAGGGACCTTGAAAGATCATCGAGCCCAGCCCCCTGCCAGAGCACGGACACCCAGGGCAGGCCACACAGGAACACGTCCAGGTGGGTTTGGAAAGCCTCTAGAGATGCTCTCTCCTCGCATTCCTTTTCATTCCTACCCCAAGTGCTCTCTGTGGGAAGTTGGGGCTGTAACAAAGCATCCAAAGCTTCCCTTTCTCCTGATAAAAGCCACTCGTGTGACAGGCACTGCAGAGGGAAGCAGCAGCATGGGGAAGAAGCACAAGTCAAAACCTGCAGAGGCTCTCTCTGGCCACAAAGCTCCCAGCACTGCAAGGAGGTGAAAAATTCTTCCCTTTTAGAAGAGAAATAGTGGGGGAAAGATAAAAAGCTGTAAAAAGCAGCAGCTCCAGTGGCAAGCCGAGGCACAAGGAGAAGGCTGGGTACAAAATCACCCTCTCAGGTCCTGGGGCTCGCCCAGAGCCTCGCTCAGTCCCGGCTCGGCTCCGTGCATGGCGTCAGCGAGGCTGGGACCCGGCGCTGCCGCAGCAGTCTCCTGGGAGCACAGCGCCGCCGCCGCCCGCACGCTGCACTTTTTAATTAGCCAATTAGCAGAGTGTCGGCGCAGAGAGCCCAGGCCATGCATTATTGATAGCCGGGGCTGGTCCAGTCCAATTGAAGATCCGAAGAGCTGCTGGCCTCCCGGGCACAAAGCCATGCCCAGGCTGCCCTTCATCTTGCTGTCAAGCTTCACAGCAGCAGGTCCCAGGCAGAGCAGAAGCAAGGAGGAACAGACAAGTGTCTTTAGCAGGGATTTACCCAGCTCAGGATCTTGCAGAGCAATAATTAATGTCTATTAATAATAGAACAGAGGGAACGGCACCTAAACCACGAGAAAACTTTGTGTGTTCAAAGCTCAAAGAGCTCGGGGAGAGCTCCAGCTCAGGCAGCAGCTGTGCAAGCAGCTTAATGGGACCCAAAACTGGGGAAGGGATTCCCCAATGCAGACAAGAGACTGCCTGAGACAGAGGGCTCCATGCTGGAGTGTGGGAATCAAAGAATCCATCCGTCTGGCAGAGCCCTGCAAGCTCACCCAGCCCAAGCCTCGGCCCAGCACTGAAGGCTCAGCATCAAACCATGTCCCTAAGCACCAGCTCCACACGGGGCTGCAACACCCCCAGGGAGGGTGACTCCAGCACTGCCCTGGCCAGACCATTCCAAGCTTTGGCAGCCCTTCCAGGACAGAAATATTTCCCACATCCAGTCTGAGCCTCCCCTGCTGCAGCCTGGAACCATTGCCTCTGCTCCTGTCCCTTGCCACCAAGCAGCAGAGGCTGTCCCCTCCTCACTCCAACCTCCCTGCAGGGAGCTGCAGAGAGCAAGGAGGTCTCCCTCAGCCTCCTCTTCTCCAGCCTCAACCCCCCCAGCTCCCTCAGCCCCTCCTCTAGCCCAGGGGCTCCAGGCCCTTCTCCAGCCTCATTCCCTTCTCTGGACAGGCTCCAGCCCCTCAATGTCCTTCCTGCAGGGAGGGCCCAGAGCTGAGCACAGCACTCGAGCTGTGGTCTCCCCAGTGCTGAGCACAGGGGGATGGTCACCTCCTGCCCCTGCTGCCCACCCTGCTTCTGACCCAAGCCAGGAGGCCATTGCCCTGCTTGGCACCTGGGCACTGCTGGGTGATGGGTAGTGACTGCCAACCAACACCCCCAGGTCCCTCTCCAGGTTGCAACCACACATCCCCAGGTCTGGAGCTCCCCATGGGGTTGCTGTGACCCAGAGGTGTAGGCATTACTGAACTTCACCCAATGAGCCTTGGTCCATGGCTCTCACCTCTCCAGGTCCTGCTGTAAAGCTTCCCTAGCCTCTAGCAGATGGACACAGCCACCCAGCTTGGTGCCATCTGCAGCCTCAATGCCCTCACCCAGATCATGGTTAATGATAACCAACCAGAGAGCCAAAGAGCAGTTACCAGGCTTTAAAACACAAAACAGAGCTGAGGGAAAATGAAAGGCTGCAGAATTAGAGTGAAAATGATCCAAACTACCTGCCATGGGCTGAGGGAGGCTAAAGGACTGCTCCGGGGTGTGCTGGGAGATGAAGGCAGGTGAGAGCACAGCAAAACAAGGATCAAGCTACAGAAGGGGATGGCAGAGGGGGAGTAGAAGCTGCTGGAGCTCAGGACAAAGCTGGGAGGGATAAAAGGATGACTGTGACTCCTGCACAGAGCTCTTGGGACTGGGAGTGGGTGAATGGGAGCTGAACCCTATGGGTTACACATAATGGTACATAAAGAAGGGATTTTGTTCAAGAAAGAAACAGAGCCCTGCTCCATGAGCAACACTGCCTGCACTGACAGCAGCCTGTGCTGGAGAGACCAAGAGCAGGACTTTGGGGCTGCTGCTGGGGCCATCCCCAAGGTAAAGATCTCTCAGCTACAGACCCAACCCTGGGGCCCCGAGGCACCCTTTGAGCCCATGTCTGAGGCCCCAGGGCCTCAGAGCAGCTGCTAGTGTCAGCTGCAAGGTAAAGATTCAACCCTGGGGCATCCTGGTACCCATGTTGGCCATCCCCGTGGTAAAGACCCATCTCCAGGTGCTCAAGACACTCATGGGCGCCATTCTTGAGATAAAAGTTCAACCCCAACAGCTCAGGGCAGTTGCTGGGACCTGCTCTGAAGTAAAGACATCCCCAGGGCTCAATGCACCCTTGAGGACCAGCCCTTGAGACCCAAACCCAGGGCCTCGGGCGGCAGCTGGGGCCTTCCTTTCGGTAACGTCCCACCTGCCCACGCCAGCCACTTCAAGGGCTCACCTCCTCAGCGGCGGCTGACGCTGGACGCCCGTCCTCCCGGGGGAAGAGCAGCAGCGCGGCGCTGAGGACGGCGGCTCCCAGCGCCACCGGCCCCATGGCGAACCTGCGGGCAGGGGGAGAGGCGGGCGGAGAGGCCTCAGCACCCAATCCGACCCGACCCGACCCAGTCCTACCTTCCACCTCTCCCCTCCCCTCCCCTCTCCTCCCCTCTCCCGCTGCTCACCGAACCCGCCCGGCCGCGCGGGACAGCGCCAGGCAGAGCAGCAGCGACAGACCCCAGAGCAGCTGCAGCAGCAGCACACCCGGACCTATGCCCAGGGCCGCACCCGCCGTGTCCGCCATGCTGCCCGCCGCTGCCGCTTCTCCTTAGCAACCACGCCGCTCCGCAGCCAATCAGCGCCGCAAGACGCTCGCACGAGGTGCCCATTGGCTGCGAGGAGAGATGAGCAGTCCGGGCCGCGAGTTCACCGCCCCGCGAGAGGCGCGAGCTCGCCGCGGGGCTCGTGCGGCTGCTGCCGGTCCTGAGCCGGCACCGGTCCTGATCTAGATCCCGTTCCTGAACCCGGTCCTGGACCCGGTCCTGGACCTGCTCCCGATCCCTGTCGTCATTGCGATTCCGACCCCAGTTTCGGTCTCAATGCTCCTTCTGGTTCCGGTCCCTGGTCCTAATTCCAGTCCCGATCCCGATCCTCATCCCAGCTCTGTTCCCAGTCTCAAAATCAATCCCACTCCTGATCCTGGTCCCAAACCCTATCCTAGTCCTGGTCCCGATCCTGATCCCAGTCCCATTCCCAGTCCTTATCATGATTTTACCCCCAGTCCTGATCTCAGTGAGGGTCCTGATCCTGACCTCAATCCTGGTCTCCATCCTGATCTCAGTCCTGATCACGGTCCTGATCCCACTTCTGTTCCCTGTCCTAGTCTCAATCCCATTCCTGATCCTGGTCCCAATCTGAGTCTCAATCTCAGTTTTCATCCTGATCTCACTTCTAGTCCTGCTCATGGTTGTGGTTCCAGCCCCTGTCCTGATCCCAGTCCTGGTCGCAGACCCGATCCCAGTCCTAGTCCTGGTGCTTGTCCATGCCCATCCCAACTCTCCCAGCATCCATCCTGGCTGTCCTGACAGCAGGGAGATCTCAAGACCTTCTTCCAGCTGCTGCACTCCCACCCCTGGGGCCCCATCCCAGTCCTCATGTTCAACCTGAACCTCCCCTGGGACAACCTGAGGCCATTTCCTCTGGTCCTGTTGCTTGTTGCTTGGGAGAAGAGCCCAACTCCCACCTGGCTCCAACCTCCCTGCAGGGAGCTGGAAAGAGCAATGAGGTCTCCCCCCAGACTCCGCTTCTCCAGGCTGAACACCCCCAGCTCCCTCAGCTGCTCCTCCCCAGCCCTCTTCTCCAGACCCTTCCCCAGCTTCCTTGCCCTCCTCTGCTCCTGCTCCAGCCTCTCAATGTCCTTCTGGCAGTCAGGAGCCCAGAACTGAAGCCAGCACTCAAGGGGTGGCCTCAGCAGTGCCCAGTCCAGGGGCACAATCCCTGCCCTGCTCCTGCTGCCCACACCATTGCTGCTCCAGCCCAGGCTGCTGGTGCCCTTCTTGCCCACCTGGCCACCCCCTGGCTCATCTCCAGCTGCTGTCCCCCAGCACTCCCAGGGCCTTTCCTGCTGGGCACTTTCCAGCCCCTCTGCCCCAGCCTGGAGCCTTCCTGGGGTTGTTGTGCCCCAAGGGCAGGACCCAGCCCTTGGGCTTGTTGAACCTCCTCCCATTGGTCTTGGCTCATCCCTGCAGCCTGGCCAGGTGCCTCTGCAGAGCCTCCAACAATCCCTTCCCTGCTGGCCACACTATTAATGATCTAAGCCAGGATACTGGAGGCTTTCTTGGCCACCTGAGCATACAACTAGTTCAGAGGGGTGAGTTTGGGTCAGGATGGCCTTTTTCGGTTTAAACGCTTTAAATCCACCATCTCCAGCTCATCCCAGTCGCCAAAATGATCAAGATGATCATAGAAGGAGATGTCTGAACTGTTGGTGGGGAGCTGGAAGTGCTGGAGGAACTGATTTAAAGCTCTTGGTGCTGTGGTAGAACTTGCAGGATTCCAGCTGGAGCTCCCTGAGGCTGGAAGATTAGAATGCAGAGGGAGCAGGCGCCAAGGCAGGCAGGGAAATATTCTGCTGCTGATTTAAAGAGCAGCCAATTGCTAAATATTTTTATTAGTGGCAAATTTGCAGCTTGCTGGAACTAATTTCACGCCCGGTCGATGTGGAACTGAAGCTGGGGATGGCGTTAAATTACCCTCTGGTAAAGGTGGTTGAGCCTCATGATGGGGCTGCTGGTGAGGACCTGTCTGGGGAGCCCCTCTTTGGGGTGGCTGCTCATGGGTTGGGAGCCCCAGGGGAAGCTCAGTTCTTGCAGTGTTGCTACAGACCCAGCGTTCTCCCCACAGAGTGTGACAGGAACCACCCCCACCCCAGCCCTTTATTTGCATACATTTGCATATGGAGCTTTGCTGCAAACCAGGGGATGGGTGCGACAGTCATGGGGCCTTGGGATTCTCCAGCCTGGAAAGATGCTGCTTGTATTTCAGGGGTGGGTTTGGGTGTATTTCAGGGGTTATTTGGGATGTTTGGGGGGTTGTTGGTTGACAAAATTTATAAATGATTGTTATTAGCATCATTATTTATAAATGATTGTTACAAGAAGCTTTGGTTGGAGCTCAGGAACAAGAGGAGAGATGCTGGCCTTTGGGAGAGGAGGCAGCCACTCAGGTGGGCTGTAAAGGTGCAGTGAGACATGGTAGGGAGACAATTAGAAGGGCCAAAGCCCAGCTTGACCTGGCTTCTGCTGGGAAGGATAGCAAAAACTGTCCTATAAATACATCAGCAGCAGGAGAGAGCTCAGGAGAATCTCCATTGTTCAATGGACATGGAGCACACCAACAAAGGATGAGGAGAAGGCTGAGGTGCTCAACCCCTTCTTTGCCTCAGTCTTCAGGAGCAAGTGCAGTTGTTCTCTAGGCACCCAGCCCCTGACCTGAAAGACAGGGAAGGGGAAGGAAATAAGGCCCCCATGTTCCACGGAGAAATGGTTTGTGCCCTGCTACACCATCTAGGTGCACACAAGTCTATGGGACCTGATGGGATCATAGAATCACAGAATGGTAGGAGTTGGGACTTCTGGAGATCATCCAGTCCAGCCTCCCTGCCAGAGCAGGGTCACCCAGGGCAGGACACAGGGACGCATCCAGATGGGTTTGGAAGCTCTCCACACAAGGAGACTCCACAACCTCTCTGGGCAGCCTGCTCCAGGCTTCCAGCACCCTCACAATAAAATTTTTCCTCATGTTGAGGTGGAACTTCCTGGGTTCCAGTTTGCGTCCATTGCCCCTTGTCCTGTCACAGGGCACTGATCCCTTCTTTTTGCCCCCCACCCTTCAGATATTTGTAAGCATTTCAAAGATTCCCTCTCAGACTTTTCTTCTCCAGACTCAATGGCCCCAGGTCTCAGCCTTTCCTTCTAACACAGATGTTCCAGTCCTTTCACTATCCTCACAGCCTCCATTGGAGTCTCCCTAGCATATTCCTGTCCCTCTTGATCCACCCAAGAACGCTGAAGGTGCTGGCAGGACTCACCAAGCCACTCCCTCCTTTGCCAGCAGTCCTGGCTAATCAGTGGACTGGAGGTAGCAAATGTGGTACAAGAAGCACCAGAGGACTAGAGGAGACTAGAAGGCTGTCAGCCCTGTTGGGGGTGATGGGGACAAGTCACAGTGATGAGGACAAGTTGTGGCGATGGGTACAAATTATGGTGATGGGGATGACACTCTTGGGGAGATTCCTATCGGACTCCAGAAGATTTTTTCCCATGAGAAGAATTGGAGACTGGAATCATCTCCCAAGGGAAGCAGTGGATGCCCCTAGGCTGGACAGTTCAAGACTCAGCTTGCCAGGGTGGTGGGCCAGCTCATTGCAACTCTGCTGTGACCTAGAGAGATTGGAGCAGACGACCCTTGGGGTCCCTTCCAATCTGGCATTCTGTGCGACTTTCGTTTGCAATTCCCAGGGAGCAGGCACCGTTTATTTCTGACCAGGAGCCGCTCAGGGTAGCCCTGCACCGCCTGCCCGCCCTGGTCCGGCAGCCCGCGGCCTCCCCTGCCCCCCCACTCCCCTCCGCTCCCTTCCCCTCCTGCAGCCGGAGCGAGCCCGGGGCCACCGCTGCCCCCACGCCGCCTGCCCCCGGCGCTCCCTGCCGCTCCCGGGGGCTGCTCGTCGCCGCCCGGGGGCTGTGCTGAGGGATTCGGGGGTCGTCGGGGATCCTCTGCTTGAAGTGCTCCGGGGCACGCAGCATTTCTCACCTTCCTCCTTTCTCTTTGCTTCTCCTCCTCACGACGAACCGGCCCCGGCCAGTTCCCCACGGCAGCTCCGGGCCTCTGCCGCTCTGCATCTGCCCTACCTGGCAGCCAGCGGGGGACCCTCCCGTGCCTGCTGCCCGCCACGACTCCGAGGCACGAAGCAGCCATAAGGACGCAGCGGTTTGCAGCCCTTGCGAACGGCCTGTGCAGGGAGAACCAGAACCTGTTCATGGCTTCAGCCTGGCCTTGGCGCCCGGGGTGCAGCCACCCGGGGTCATGGACCTGTGAGTGTTCACTTAGCCGAAATGGTCTCTGACCCTCATCGACCAAGGGAGAGTTTTCCACTCTCCAGACCGTCTCTCTTACCCACAGGGTCTGGGATTCCTAAGGGCTGGACTTCAAAGCAAGGAAACCCTTTGGGAACTGTGGCTTCTCTGCATCCTCTGTCCCCAGGGCTCCCATTCAGCATGGGGCCCACTGATTTCCTGCTGATGTTCTTGAAGAAGCTCTTCTTGATGCTTTTCACTTCCTTTGCCAGATATAATTCTCAGAGAGCCCTGGATTTCTTCATTGCAATGTTACTATCCCACTCCCAAGGGCCCTCTCCCTCTTCCCCCACACTGTGAGCTTCTTTCTTCTATGGGAGCTTTCCCAGCAGCTCCTTGATCATCCCTGCAGGTCTCCTGCTTCCTCTCCTTCATGTTTGACCTGAAGGAATGCCCCAATCTGAGCTTGGAGGAGGTGGTGCTTGAACATTGACCAGCAGCTCCCCAGCCTTCTTGAACCCAGCCCATTGGATTACTCCAAGGAGTTCCTTGAGTAGGACAAAGCCATCCCTCCTGAAGTCCAGGGCTGCAATCCCACTTACTGCCCAGCTTCTTCCTCCTGTGATCCTGAGCTCCACCATCTCATGGTCACCAGAGCCAAGGCTGCCCCCAGCCTTTACCTCCCTAAGCAGCCCCTCACTGTTCTGGGTTAGTAGGAACGGCAGCAGCTCACCTCTGCTCCCTGGCTGCTCAACCACCTGCACCAGAAAGTTCTCACTGGAGGAACCTTTTGAATTCAACTAGGGCAAGGGAAGGGTCCTGCCCCTAGGGAGGAACAACCTCCTGCAGCAGGACAGGGCAGGGGGAACCTGCTGGGAAGCAGCTGCAAGGAGAAGGAGCTGGGAGTGCTGGGGGCCAGGAAGGTGCCCAGGAGCAGCAATGTGGGCTGGGGGCCAAGAAGGCCAAGGGTGTCCTGGGGGCATGGAGAAGCGTGTGGGCAGCAGGGCAAGGGAGGTTCTGCTGCCCCTCTGCTCTGCTCTGCCCTGCTGAGGCCACAGCTGCAGTCCTGGGGGCAGTTCTGTGCTCCCCAGTTGCAGAGGGACAGAGAAGTGCTGGAGAGAGTCCAGGGGGGGCTGGGAAGCTGCTGAGGGGCCTGGAGCAGCTGTGTGAGGAGCAAAGGCTGAGAGCTCTGAGAAGAGCAGCCCCAAAGGGCATCTGAGCACTGCTCAGCAAGGACCTCTGGGGAAGCAAGAGGCTGGGGCCAGTCTCTTGTCAGTGGTGCCCAGTGAGGGGATGAAGGGCAATGGATCCAAGCTGGAACACAGGAAGTTCTGCCTCAACATGAGGAAAAACTTCTTGACTGTGAGGGTGCTGTAGGCCTGGAGCAGCTGCCCAGAGAGGTTGTAAATGCTTCTGGAGACTTTCAAACCCCACCTGGATGTGTTCCTGTGTGTCCTGACCTGGGTGACCCTGCTCTGGCAAGGGGGTTGGATTCAATGACCTCCAGAGGTCCCTTCCAACCCTACCATTATGTGATCTCTTTGAAGGTCATCTCCAGCATAAAGGATTCTGATTCTGTTACTGACCACCTCAGATCGAGCTGCTTAATAAAAATACATCAGGAACTCTGGGGTTTGGAACTTCCATTTCTGGAATAAGGAACAGGCAATGCAGGAAGAGTCTAGAAATCTTGTTGGGTCATGCAAAGAGGAAATGAGAAGGGTGAAAGTCCTGCTAGAACTCAGCCTGGTCAGTGCTGTAAGAAGGAATAAAAAGTGTTTCTACAAATACATTAAGAAAAAAGAGAGAGCCAAGGAGAACATCTTTCCTCTACAGGATGTGGAGGGGAACATTGCCACCAAGGACCAGGAGAAGGCCGAGGTATTTTAATGCCTTTGTTGATTCTGTCTTCATTAGACCAAATATCGTTAGGGTGATCAGCCCCATGAGCTGGGAGACATGAGATGTGAGGAACAAGTTCTGCACCAGGAGGCTACTGGAACACTGCAGCAGTTGCCCAGAGGGTGGCTGAGGCTCCATTCCTGGAGATATTCCAGGGGAGGCTGGACAGGGCTCTGGGCAACCTGATCCAGGGGAGGATGTCCCTGCTGCCTGCAGGGAGTTGGACTGGGTGAGCTCTGAAGATCCCTTCCAACCCAACCCATTCTATGATTCTGTGATATCAGGACAAAGTCTGATCCAGGCAAGGAGAGGAACCACCTGAGAGGCTTAAACTGAGGTGTAGAGCCCAGCCCTGGGTTCAGCAGGTGATGAAGCAGAGGCAAAGCTAAAGGAAGGAGTGAAACAAATGATGGAAGATGGATACAGGAAGGTCAAGAGAGGAAACGAAGGCAGGAAGCAGGTCTAGGGAGATGTTAAAATGCTGGAATCATAGAACCATAAAGTCATTGTGGCTGGAAGAGGCCTTTCAGCCCATCAAGCCTCACTGCACTGTGGTTTGGTAGTGGCATTGGCAAAGGTGCTCCAGCGAGGTGCTCCTCCAGCACTCCCTCATCCCTCAGGGAGTATCCATAAGAGACCTCCTTCTGCCATCACTCCAGGAAGCCTCTCACCTTTACCTGTGCCAGCCTCTGCCTCCTTCCAGCCCAGGAGTTTCTGAGGCAGGAACCCAAGGAGTCATCCATAATGAAAGTCTTGACAGGTGGCTGGCAGTGGCTCATCATCATCAATTCCTTTGGGGTGCCTCCCAAGGATGTTAATCACTGGCTGCTCCTTAGCCTCTAATGGGCCCCTAATAGCCTCAAGGCCATAACTCACCCACAGCTGAGTGTTTGGTAATGACTCCTGGTTGGGAAGGGTCAGTGACATGGGAGGTGCTGCCATCCCTGGTGGGATTTTGGTGGTCTGTGAGCAACCCACAGAGAACCCCAGAACCCCAACACAGTGGTGGTGGGAAGGGCTTCATGCCTCCTCCTCTCACTGCTGTTTCATTGGGGTGGTGATTTTGTGACAGCTCTCATGGCAGGTCCTCTGGCTTATGGGGAGACAACATTTGAGATCCCAGACCATGCTGCTGAGGTTGGACAACCAAAGAAACCCTGCAGGTGTGAGAGGCAGAACTTCAAGCTCCAAGGTCTCTGAACTCTTCAGAATCAGAGAATCCTTTTGGCTGGAAGAGACCTTTGGGATCACCAAGCCCAGCTGAGCTTAAGCAGCTCCAAGGGGCAGTGGTGACTCTCCCAGCACTTTGCTGCATTCTGCAAGGCCCACTGCAAAAATCCCTTGGACTTGCTGGGTTGCCCCCAGCAGTGCAATTTCTGGAGCACCTCCATGATCTGAGCTGGGGGTTGGGGATGCTCAAAGGTGCAAAGACCAGCCTGGAGCTTTCATCCTTCTGCCTGCCCAGTCCCACAAGTTAAACTGGTGGCCAGAGGATCCCAGAACCCCAGCATGGTAGAACTGGGAAGGGACCTCTGGATCTTATCCAGTCCAAGCCCCTGCTCTAGCAGGGCACCCACAGCAGCTTGCCCAGGGGCACAATGCCCAGGGAGGGTTGGAAGCTCTCCACACAAGGACACTCCACAACCTCTCTGGGCAGCCTGCTCCAGGCCTCCAGCACTCTCACAAAAAAGAACTTTTTCTTCCTCATCAGATGGAACCTCCTGGAGTCCAGTTTGTGCCTATTGCCCCTGTCCCTGGCCACTACTGAAAAAGAGTCTGGCCACAGCCTCTTGCCCCCCAGGGGCCCTTTAGCTCTTGCTGAGCATTGCTCAGATGCCCTCTGGGCCTGCTCCTCTGCAGGCTCTCAGCCCCAGGGCTCTCAGCCTTTGCTCCTCACACAGCTGCTCCAGGCCCCTCAGCAGCTTCCCAGCCTCCCCTGGACTCTCTCCAGCACTTTTCTGTCCCTCTGCAACTGGGGAGCACAGAACTGCACCCAGGACACAAACAGCCCATATGTGGGGCTTGAGCGCAGTCATCACCACAACCTTCAAAACTTTGTTTTATTTGGGTTCCAGCTCTGCTTGCAGCTTTAATCTCAGCTTCTCCCTCACTCCTCACCTTTGCTCTCACCCTTTTCATTCCACCTGCATCGATTCTTTTTCCCCTGTTCCCTGGGCAGCAGCTTGGGAATGCTGCAGCTGCTGCTGTGTTTGTTATTTTTCTTCAAAAAATTTTAATTTCCTTCCCTGTTTGTGTTTTGGGGGGGTGGGGAGGAACTGGCTGGGCCAGGAGCCACAAGGTGAAAGTACTGCGTGGCCCCTGGGGCTGCACTCAGAAATCACACAGAAGGAGATCTTGCCCTTAAGATCTCCTTTCCCCTAGGCTAAGCACAGGAGCTGAAGCTCTTGCATCCCACATTCAGTGTGGGATTTTCACACAGCTCAGGGGCCTTGGGAAGGAGAACGTTCCTGTGGGTCTGGCCAGAATGTCTCTCTCAGCTCATGGCTGCATCCACAGCCCAGGCTGGAGGTCACCCACCTCTGGGGACTTCCTTTGGTGTCAGTGACCTCCCCAGCCAGATGTGTCATAGAATCCCAGCTGAGAGCCACAGCAGCCACCCAGAGCAGGCTGCCCAGGATCAGAATGTCCACATGGGTTTGGACTTCATGGTCCTTCAAAACCATGAACTGGTTCCCCCATGCTCCAAGGCCACCATTCTATTTGATCCTCTCAGGCTGCCCAGAGAGGTTGTGGAGTCTCCTTCTGTGGGGAGATTCCAGCCCCCCCTGGCCATTGTGACCCTAGGCAAGCTGCTGTGCATGTCCTGCTTGAGCAGGGGAAGTTGGACTGGATGATCTCCAAAGGTCCCCTCCAAACCCCACCCTACTGGGATTCTGGGATTTCAGCCCTGGAGTTTTGGTCTCAGACCTGAGGAGGTTTAAAAGGATCCACAGAGGCTGTGCCAGTCTGATTCTGCTTTCTTTTGCCTGTGGAGGAGATGTTTGGTTGCTCAGGTCCAGCAGCAAGGCTCAGATTCATAGATCCATAGAATGGTTTGGGTTGGAAGGGACCATAAAGATCATCCAGTCCCAGCCCCTGCCGTGGGCAGGCACAAGTTGAACAGGTTGCCTGGGGAAGTTGTGGATGCCCCCTCCTGTGAAGTATTCAGAGCTAGGTTGAATGCGGCTTTGAGCAACCTGGGCTGGAGGGAGGTGTCCCTGCCCATGGCAGGGGATTGGAACTGGATGGTCTTTAAGGTCCTTTCCAACCCAACCCATTCTGTGATTCTGTGATCTCCCACCAGCCCAGGTTGCTCAAGGCCTCATCCAACCTGGTCTTGAACACCTCCAGGAAGGGGGCAGCTACAACCTCCATGGGCAAACCTGTTCCAGTGTCTCCCCACCCCCATTGCTCCACCAGCCAAGAGTGTGGATCATTTAGGTTGGATTTCAGGTTCTTTGGGGTAAACTGTGCAAAAACAAATCCACTAAAGGTGGCTGTAAAAAAAAAAAAAAAAAAAAAAAAAAAAAAAAAGCAGAATTCAGCCCCTGCAAGGCTCCCTGGATGCCATGTCAGAGGAGATCCAGGAGAGCCTGAGCAAAGCAACTGCTCCCAAGGCAGGGACCATGGTCCAGCTGCCTCCCTGCTCCAGGGAACCTGCTCTGAAGTGTGTTGGTAAATAAAATAAAGAAGCTGCCGCTGAGATCTGCAGGCTGCCGAGGGAAGGAGCAAAGCTCTGGCGCTTTGATGGCTGCTTCTCAATTTACATCTTTAAGGAGTTGTGACCATCTCCTGCTTCTCCCTTTGGTGGCTCCTCCAGAGCCGGGCTGGTGCTGGCGGCTGGCACCGCGCTGGGTGGAGCTGTGGTGAGACTCCCGCAGCGAGGATGCGGAAGGGCTGCTGAAGCCCAGCCAAGGTGAGGAAACATCTCAGGTGGAGCCAAGGTTTGGAAGGAGGGGGCGGATCCAGCAAGCTTTTGCTGGCTGGCTGGCACCCAGGCTCCGTGGATATCCAACTGATACCCAAGTGATATCCAAGTGAAAAATGAGTGTGAGGCTTTCCCCGCCTTAGCCCAGCCACCAACCCCAGTTTTGGTCCCACAATATTTATACAAGGTGCAGCTTGATGATTCTTTCACTTTTTTATCCCCCCTGGTGTGTATCCATCCAGCCCAGCCCTATCTCAGCCTGCTGCTGTTGCAGGCTCCACAGCTTGCCCGAGTGCTGGCAGTGAGTGGCTTTAGACACCTTGATTCTCCTTGCTTTGCTTTGGGGTTGGGGTTTTCCCCCCTCTTTTTCTCCTGGAAGTGCTTGGGAAAGGCTCAGTCAGTTTGCTGCTGGCAGTGACTTGGTGCAGGAGGGCTTGAAGGAGCAGCTGTGCACTGATTCTGGCTGGAAATGAAACAGTCCAATGCAGGAAGCTGGCAGTGGGGAGGTGCTCATCACAGGGTAGAGAAGATGCCACTTCTCCAGCATTTTGCCTCCAGAAAGATCCCAAAGAGCTTTCCCAGCTCCATGAGCCACCATCTCCCACAGCATCCTTGCAGCCAGTGTAGTCTGGATGATCAGGGAACGAGGTGGATGGGAACTGGGTGAAGGGAAGAAGTCAGAGAGATGGAAGAAGTCAATGAGATGGAGAGTGGTTGGGAGCCTGGGTCCAGTGGAGGCCCTGAGGGGTCAGTACTGGGACCAGTCCTGTTCAGTATCTTCATCAGCGACCTGGCTGAGAGCACAGAGGGCACTGCCAGGCAGTTTGCTGGTGGCACCAAACTGGGAGCAGTGGTGACAGCCCTCAGGCTGTGCTGCCATCCAGCCAGACCTGGACAGGCTGCAGAGCTGGGTGGGGAGAAAGGGAATGGAATCCATTAAGGGCAGGGGAGAGTCTGGCAGCTGGGGAAGGACAACCACATGGAGCAGGAGAGGCTGGGGACTGAGTTGCTGGAGAGCAGTGCAAGGGAAAGGGCCCTGAGGGTCCTGGTGGCCAGAAGGATGCTCCTGAGCCAGTGATGTGCACAAGAAGGCCAAGGGCAGCCTGGGGTGGATCAGAAGGGCTGTGGTGAGCAGGTCAGAGAGGTTCTCCTGCCCCTCTGCTCTGCCCTGCTGAGGCCACATCTAGAATCTTGTGTCCATTTTGGGCTCCTCAGGTCAGGTAGGACCTCAGGGAAGTGCTTGAGAGAGTCCAGGCCAGAGGCACAGAGCTGCTGCAGGCAGTGGAACATCTCCTGTGAGGACAGCTGAGGGAGCTGGGGCTTGGAGCTGGGAGCAGAGGAGCCTGAGGGCTGCCCTCATGGCTGGGGATAAAGATGTGCAGGGCTGGAGCCAGGCTCTGCTCAGGGATGGCCAAGGACAGCACAAGGGGCACTGGGGGCAAGCTGGAGCAGAGGAGGTGCCCTGGGAACAGGAGGGGAAACTTTGTCCCTGTGAGGGTGCCAGAGGCTGGAGCAGGCTGCCCAGAGAGGTTGTGGAGTCTCCTGCTCTGGAGCCTTTCCAGACCCCTGGATGTGTTCTGGGTGCTCTGCCCTGGGTTACCCTGCTCTGGCAGGGGGCTGGGCTGGGTGAGCTCCAGAGGTTTCTTCAAACCCTTCACATTCTGTCATGCTGTGGCTAACCCCTGCTCAGTTGTCACAGGGACAAATCCCTTTTTCCCAGGTGTTTTCCCACTCATCCTGAAGGCAACCATGGGCAACAATCCTTTCTGTTGGATTGTTCCATTCCTGACTGATCGATCTTTGCTCTCATTTCTTAATCTTTGATCTTTCTTCATCTTCCATGGAGAAACCACTGGGAATGTGAACCCATCCTGGCACTCATCACTTATTCTTGGTCCAGCCTCCTGGTGCCTATTGAGAAAGCCTTTAATTACCTCTTCCCATGTTCATGGAATCAGGGAACTGCTGAGTTTGGAAGAGACCTTTGAGGTCCTCAAGTCGAACCACCCATCCAGAGCTCCCAATCTACCAGTTGTTGGCAAGGCAGTGGGATGTCAGCTGCCTGATTTGACTGAGGCAAGTCAAAATCCTTTATGGCTTCTAAATTAACTCTGCCAGCTTAGAGTGGGGTTCAGTCCCATGCTGGGCATGGTGAGGATGGAAGGGACCTGTGGAGCTCATCCAGTCCAAGCCATGCTCCAGCAGGGCACCCACAGCAGCCTGGCCAGGGGCACAATAGCCAGGGCGGGTTGGAAGCTCTCCACACAAGGACACTCCACAACCTCTCTGGGCAGTCTGCTCCAGCCCTCCAGCACCCTCACAGTAAAGAATTTTTTCCTCCTGTTCAGGTGGAACCTCCTGGAGTCCAATTTATGCCTATTGCCCCTGTCCCTGGGCACCACTGAGCAGAGTCTGGCCACAGCCTCTTGCCCCCCAGGGGCCCTTTAGCTCTTGCTGAGCATTGCTCAGATGCCCTCTGGGGCTGCTCTTCTGCAGGCTCTCAGCCCCAGGGCTCTCAGCCTTTGCTCCTCACACAGCTGCTCCAGACCCCTCAGCAGCTTCCCAGCCTCCCCTGGACTCTCTCCAGCACTTCTCTGTCCCTCTGCAACTGGGGAGCACAGAACTGCCCCCAGGACTGCAGCTGTGGCCTCAGCAGGGCAGAGCAGAGCAGAGGGGCAGCAGAACCTCCCTTGCCCTGCTGCCCACACTCTTCTCCATGCCCCCAGGGCACCCTTGGCCTTCTTGGCCCCCAGGCCACATTGCTGCTCCTGGGCACCTTCCTGTACCCCAGGGGCACTCCCAGCTCCTTCTCCTTGCAGCTGCTTCCCAGCAGCTCCCCCCTGCCCTGTGCTGCTGCAGGAGGTTGTTGCTCCCCAGGGGCAGGACCCTGCCCTTGCCCTGCCTGACCTTCAGGAGCTTCCTCTCCCCCAGCTCTCCAGCCTGCCCAGGGCTCCCTGGATACCAGTACAGCCTGAGGGCTCTCAGCCACTGCTTCCAGTGTTTATCAGCCGAGGGTCCCCTCTGTCTCTTTGTCCAGGCTGGTAATGAAGATGTTCAGCAAGACTGGATCCAGCCCTGCCCCCAGCATCACTCTTGGGGGTGGTTTGGATCCAGCATCATCCCCTGATGGTGGTGCCTGAGACAGAGGGATGAAGGTGTGCTGGGTGCTACCCAGCTCTTGGTGAAGGATCTGATCCAAACAGAGCCCTAAATTATCTTTAGGGATCCCATTTTATCATCCTTTAGCTCCTGAGGGGATCCAACATCCTTCCCAGGAGTGACCAGGAGGGGACATCTTCTTGTAGGAAAAAATTAGAGAGGCAAAAGCCCATTTAGAACTTAGACTGGCCACTGCTGTAAAGGAGAATAAAAAATATTTCTACAAATATATTAATGGCAAAAGAAGAGGCAAAGACAATCTCCACTCCTTATTGGATGTGGAGGGGAATATAGTAACAAAAGATGAGGATAAGGCAGAGGTACTTAACACCTTCTTTGCCTCAATCTTCAATAGTGGGACAGGTTGTCTGCAGGACAACTGGCCTCCTGAACTGGCAGATGGAGTTGGGGACCAGTACAGTCCCCCTGTAATCCAGGAGGAAGCAGTAAGGGACCTGCTGAGCCACTTGGATCCTCACAAGTCCAAGGGACCTGATGGGATCCATCCTAGGGTGCTGAGAGAGCTGGCAGATGAGCTGGCCAAGCCCTCTCCATCATTTACCACCAGTCCTGGCTCACCAGAGAGGTCCCTGATGACTGGAAGCTGGCCAAGGTGATGCCCATCCACAAGAAGGGCCAGAAGGAGAAGCCAGGGAATTCCAGACCTGTCAGCCTGACTTCAATGCCAGGCAAGGTTATGGAACAGGTCATCAGGAGTGCAGTCACACAGCACCTACAGGATGGCCAAGGGATCAGGCCCAGCCAGCACGGATTCAGGAGGGGCAGGTCCTGCCTGACCAACCTGATCTTATATGCTCAGGTGACCGCCTGGTGGCTGTGGGGCAGGCTGTGGATGTAGTCTGCCTGGACTTCAGCAAAGCCTTTGACACCATCTTCCACAAGAAGCTCCTGGCAAAGCTGGCAGCTTGTGGCTGTATTAGTTTGGGGTTAAATTAACGAGGTGGGAATTATAAAATATAGTTATTTTTGTTTTCCCAAAAACCCCACCCCAAAACTCTGTACAAAACTGATAGAATTATTTACAGGTTCTGTTGAGTCCTGAATTCTCCCAGGATGCTTATGGCAATTTTGATACAATTTAGAGAGTTCAGAGACTGGAAAAAGCTATGACACAAATAGCTTCACCCACTGATAAACCAAAGGCCAACCAATAACCCTTAGGGAGACCTGAACAGGCCAGGGTTTATTCATGAGGATTAGAGTAGGAATGTGGAGATGGCCCCTGGCTCACTCTCTCTGCTGACAGGCTCCAGAAACTGTCAGTTTGTAATCCAGTTGGAGGCCTAGGCTTTATCCCAGGGCTCTGGACCAGGCACTCGAAGCAAGGCAGGACACTGGAGATGACAAGGCTTGAAGTGAGGAGAGGCTTCAGCAGATGTGAGCAGGGCTTGAGCAAGGCTTCAGCAAGCAACAGCAAGGGGGATCTGAGCAAGGCAGATCTGAGCAAGGCAGATTTGAGCAAGGCAGATTTGAGCAAGGCATATTTGAGCGAGGCAGATTTGAGCGAGGCAGATCTGAGCAAGGCCCCAGGCTCCCTACCCACTTCCATACATACAAAATGCCAGAGGTCACTTGGTCCAAGGGGCACTAAAGCTAACATGCAGCCACCCAATGGGAAGCCTTCTGCCAGGCTATGACCATAACAGGCAAGAGGCCAGGACCTCGTATCTGTGGCAGCTTACATGCTCTGACCCCAGCTGGCATCTTGTTTACCAGACAGGCAAGGGCCTGTCCCCTTTGTTCCTTTTCTCACCTTGCCCTGTTGTTGTGGCAGGAAGGAGGGGAGAGAAAGGTCCTGTCTGGACATCTTGAGGCCTGTCTGGATTTGTACTGGGCCGTGTGTCATGGCCTCACCACCACAGTGGCTTGGACAGATTCACTGTGAAATGGGTCAAAAACTGGCTGGAGGGCCAGGCCCAGAGAGGGGTGGTGAATGGTGCCCAAGAGTGGTGGTGAATGGTGTCCAGAGAGGGGTGGTGAATGGTGCCCAGAGAGTGATGGTGAATGGTGTCCAGAGAGGGGTGGTGAATGGTGCCCAGAGAGTAATGGTGAATGGTGCCCAGAGAGGGGTGGTGAATGGTGCCCAGGAGTGGTGGTGAATGGTGTCCAAGAGTGGTGGTGAATGGTGCCACATCCAGTTGGCAGCCAAGCACTAGTGGTGTTCCCCAGGGATCAGTGCTGGGCCCCATCTTGTTCAATATCTTTGCTCATGATCTGGATGAAGGAATTGAGTCCATCATCAGTAAGATTGCAGATGACACCAAGTTAGGAGCAGGTGTGGATCTGTTGGAGGGTAGAAGGGCCCTGCAGAGGGACCTGGAGAGGCTGGCTGGGTGGGCAGAGGCCAATGGGATGAGATTTAACAAGGCTAAGGGCAGGGTTCTGCACTTTGGCCACCATAACCACAGGCAGTGCTACAGGCTGGGGACAGAGTGGCTGGAGAGCAGCCAGGTAGAGAGGGACACTGGGCTGAACATGAGCCAGCAGTGTGCCCAGGTGGCCAGGAAAGTCAATGGCATCCTGGCCTGGATCAGGAATAGCGTGGCCAGCAGGACAAGGGAGGTTATTCTGCCCTGTACTCAGCTCTGGTCAGGCCACACCTTGAGTGCTGTGTCCAGTTCTGGGCTCCTCAGTTCAAGAGAGATGTTGAGGTACTGGAAGGTGTCCACAGAAGGGCAAGGAGGCTGGGGAGGGGTCTGAAGCACAGCCCTGTGAGGAGAGGCTGAGGGAGCTGGGGGTGTTTAGCCTGGAGAAGAGAAGGCTCAGTGGAGACCTCATTGCTCTCTACAACTACCTGAAGGGAGGTTGTAGCCAGGTGGGAGTTGGTCTCTTCTCCCAGGCAACCAGCAGCAGAATGAGGGGACACAGTCTCAAGCTGTGCAGGGGGAGGTTTAGGCTGGATGTTAGGAGGAAGTTCTTCACAGAGAGAGATATTGCCCATTGGGATGTGCTGCCCAGGGAGGTGGTGGAATCACCATCATGGGAGACGTTCAAGAGGAAAGTGGATGAGGCAATGCCATGGGGTGGTTGATTGGATAGGGCTGGGTAACAGGTTGGACTGGATGATCTTGGAGGTCTCTTCCAAACTGGTTGATTCTATTCTGAGGGGAGACCTTCTGGCTCTCTGCAATTCCCTGGAAGAAGGTTGGAGTGAGGTAGGTCTTGGCCTGTTCTCCCTTGTAACAAGTGTTAGGAAAAGAGGAAATGGCCTCAGGGTACACCAGGGGAGGTTTAGGTTGGACATGAGGAACAAATTCTTCTCAAAAAGGGTTGTCAAGCCCTGGAAGAGGCTTCCCAGCACACTGGTGAAGTTCCCATCCCTGGAGGAATTTAAAAGCCATTTAGATGTGGTGCTGAGGGCCATGGTTTAGTGATGACCTCGTTGGACTTGATGATCTTAAAGGTCTTTTCCTACCAAAACGATTCTGTGATCTGTGATTCTGTAACCTTCCCCACCCCCTCCCCCCATGGTGCTCAGCTGCAAAGCTCAGCCTTGCTGTGTCCTAAAATCCCTTGTTTAACAATTCCTTCATTCCCAGAAGGAACCATCAGTCTGCTCTGGAATAAGGGCTGAAGGAGTTCTCATTCCAGGGAGGTTTTCCAACTGTCCATGCTCCAGCTTGGCTTGGTCAAGAGATTCCTGGGTTTTGGAGATCTCTTCCTGGTGGGCTGTGGTCACCAGAAGGTGATCCAGGGTGGGGAGATGAGGGCTCAGTGTTCCAGCAGGGACACTGCTGAACATTCCCAGTCCTGAGGGATGAGATCTGAGCAAAAATGGCCACCCCAGAGTGACCTCTCACAGCAGGAAGCTTTTCTTGGGGAGAACCCCCAAGAGTGCAGGAGATTTTTAGCTTACCTGGATGCTTTTCCTGGAGGATGAGTCCTGGAGATTCCAAAACTAGCAGAGGAATTGTTTTGGAGATTGGCAACAGAAATTTGGGAAGAGGAATGAGATGCTGGAGAAGGAAACGTAAGATGTTCAAGGAAAGAACTTGGGATGCTTGAGGAGCAAACATGAGATATTGGCAGAATGAACATGGGATGCTCAAGGAATGAACTCGGGATACTCAAGGAGTCAGCAGAGAATGCCTGAGTAATCAATGTGGGATGCTCAAGGAGTGAACATGGGATGCCTACGGATCAGTGTCCCGATCTCTCCAAGGAACACTTTGGAGTTTTCAAGGGATCCTGAGGTCCAGATTGTTCCAGTGACACGATGCCTTTTGTCCTGGGAAGGTGGAATTCATCCCACCCACCTGCTGCCACCCCTCTGTTATTTAATCAGTGGAGCCCAGGATCCATCCATTTTTGTTTGCCCTTTGATGGCCAACCCAAAGGTCTCTGTGTTTTAGAGGCTGCTTCCAGGAAGGAGGTGAAGATATCTGCCCCTCTACACCACTCTGGTGAGACCCTACCTGGAGCTCTGTGTCCAGTTCTGGAGCTTCTGTTCCAGGAAGGATCTGGAGGTGCTGAAAGGTGTCCAGAGAAGGGCCATGAGGATGAGCAGGGGGCTGGAGCTGCTCTGCTCTGGAGACAGCCTGAGAGAGTTGGGGTTGTGCAGGCTGGAGAGGCTCTGAGGAGACCTTCTTGTGGCCTTCCAATATCTGAAGGGGGCTACAAGAAAGCTGGGGAGGGACTTTTGAGGGTGTCAGGGAGTGATAGGACTGGGGGGGATGGAGCAAAAGTAGAAGTGAGGATACTGAGATTGGATGTTAGGAAGAAGTTCTTGCCCATGAGGGTGGTGAGAGACTGGCACAGGTTGCCCAGGGAGGTGGTGGAAGCCTCATCCCTGGAGGGTTTTGCAGCCAGGCTGGATGTGGCTGTGAGCAACCTGCTGTGGTGTGAGGTGTCCCTGCCCATGGCAGGGGGTTGGGACTGGCTGAGCCTTGAGGTCCCTTCCAGCCCTGACAGTTCTGTGATTCTGTGATATTTCTTTATGGATTTTTTGGGGATAAGATGGAAGGAGTGATTGAGGAATGGGGATTGGTGGAAAATTTCAGAGAGAGAATGAGGAGATTTGGGGTTCTTAGCCTTCAATTTAAGCTCATTTATCCACCTTTTCCATCTGATCCATGACCATCCCTAACCCATCCCACTGGCTCATACACCCCCTCTATCCCACCCTGAAAGAATTCCAGGGACATTTGGAGTGATTGCCTCTCTCCTATGCAAAATTCCTTAGGGAATGCTCAGAGATTCAGCATTTCTTAACCCAGCCTGGTTTTGATGGGAATTTTTATTGGGGAAAGGGATGGAAAACTGGGAGAATTCAAACCATGGCTGGGGCTGGTCCAGAAAAAAACACCCCTGTGGCTCCTGCAATAAAACATAGATGCAGGACCCAGTGCTCCCAGTGGGACTGGCTCCAGCAAACCCTCATCTCCAGGTCCCTGGGAGAAGGGAGGGATGTCACATCGGAGCGGGGGATAAGCCCAAGGGAAGTGCCCCGGGTGGAAAATGCCTCAGGGAGGGCTTTTTTTGGGTGCCCCAAATTTAAAGGTGATGCTGGGGAGGGGGATGGGGAGGGTGGGTGTTTGTGACCCCCCTGGGGGTGTTGGTGACACTGATGGAAGGGTGACACCCCTGGGGCAGTTTGTGGATGGGGGGAGGTGGTGTCCAAGGCCGGAGACATTGGCTCAGGATGTGGTTGGGAGGGGGCAAATGCAGCTGGGGTGGGACAAATGTGGGGGAGGGGGGGTCAGAAAAGTTGCTTGGGGGACAAATGTTGTCGAGGGGCAAATGCTGCTTTGGGGTGGTGGGGGGAGCAAGTGTGTTGAGGGGGGAAATGTGTTTGGGGGGGTTAAACATGTTTTGGAGGGAAATACTTGGGGGAAGGCAGATGCTGCTGAGGGGGAAATTGCGTTTGAAGGGGCAAATGGGTTTGAGGGGCAGATGCTGCTCCATGGGAGTGTGTTTGGAGGGGTAAATGTGTTTTGGAGGGAAATATTTGGGAGGGAGGCAGATGCTGCTGGGGATAAAGTATGTTTGAAGAGGCAAATGGGTTTTGGGCACAGGTGCGGCTGGGGTGCACCAGTTTTTGAGGGGCAGATGTATTTGGGAGGCAAACGTGTTTGGGGGAGTGAATTGCTCAACTTTGTTTGGGTGGCAGATGCTGCTGGTGGGGCAAATGTGTTGGAGGGTGGCAAATGCAGCCTGCGGGCGTGGAGAGTCTGTCTGGTACTATGGGGAGGACTCAGGTGCTGGGGGAGAGGAGAGCGGAGGCTGCCTGGGGTGGGTCCCCCTTCAGGCTGTCGGCGGTGCGGCAGGGCGCCGCGGGGCGGTGCTTGTGAGTAGCGCCGACCAGCAGGGGGCGCTGGGAGCCGGGCCCGGGGCGGTGTGGCGCGGGGGGCGTGTTCTGTCGGGAGCGGGGGCGGGGCATAGGGCAGGGCCTACCGACGGCGAGGGGGCGGGGCGAGGGGGCGGGGCCTTGGCGCGGGGCGGGGCCTGGCGCGGGGCGTGGCGGCGGCGGCGGCGGCGGCGGCGGCGGCGGCGGCGGGGCCGGGCGGGCGGCGAGCGGCGGCCGCGCTTGTCAGGCCGGTGCCGGTGTGATGAAGATTGGCGGGCAGGTAGGGCTGTCACTCACCGGCGGGGCCGCCGCGCAGGGGGCGGGCGGAGCTGCGCCGAGCGCCGCGGACAAAGCGGCCCGGCCGGCGGGGCACGTGTAGCGGCGGCAGCGGCGGCAGCGGGGCCAACCCCCCCTTTCCCCCTCCCCCAGCTTTTTCTCCTTCCCCCCCTCCCCCCAATAGCCTTCCATCTCCTCCGGTGCGGGAACTAACTTGCCGTTCCCCGCCGCCCCTTCGCCCGTTGCGGGCCGCGGTTGCAGCGTCTGTTCGTGCCTCCGGTGTCCAGTTCCCCCCCACTCCGCCTCCAGCCTTCCCCCCCAACCACGGCTGACCTCCAGCCGCCTGCGGTTTGGCCTCACCGTTGCGGTTTTCTGCGGTGCCTCCCCCTCGGGGTGGGTGCGATGGTTTCGGGGGCTGCAGAAATCCCCGGCCGGTTGTAACGGTGTTGGCGGAGGTGGGGGTGTTGCAGCGATCCTGGGGGGTTGTAGAATACCAGCCCCCAACCCCGGCCGGCTGCAGTCCGCTCTGCTCGGTTGCAGTGCCCCACCGCGGGGGTTGCACCCCCCGCCCCGTCCGGTTCCAGTGCCCTCGGACTGCTCGCAGGCACCTCCCCCCTCCCCAAACTCTTGCAGTGCCTCTCGGGGGTCCTAGGAAGGTTGCACCTTCCAGTCCGGTTGCAGTACCCTCGGACCTGCTGCAGAGCCCCCGACCAGTTGCGATGTCTCTCGAGGGGGAGGGTTTCAGCCTCCCCATCCAGTTGCAATACCCTCTTCAGAACCCTAACTGGTTGCAGATCCCCTCCACCAGTTGCAATGCCCCCCGGGGGGGGTTTCAACGCCCCCAGCCAGTTGCAAAACCCTCCACAGACCCTTGACCAGTTGCAGTCCCCATGGGGGGGTTGTAGTCCCCCTGCCGGTTGCAGTCCCCTCCCCACCTGCGACCAGTTGCAGTGGTCCCTGGGGGGGCTCACAAGCCCTCTCAGTGGTTGCAACCCCCCCCCCCCCCCCAGCAGTTTGCAAGACCCTCTGCGACCCCCAACCAGTTGCAGACACCTCCCCGCCTCTACCAGCTGCAAAGCCCCCCAGCTGCTTGCAGCCCCCCACCCAGTTGCAGAACCCCCGGCGGGAGGGTTCCAGAGGGGGCTGATCGGTCCGCAGCCTCCCAGCTTTGTCAGGGTGCTGCTCCCCCGCCCCCAGGGTACCCACTGAGAGGGTGGAGGTGGCACTGTGCCCACACAGGCTTGACGCCGGCCCTGAAACCTGGCCCTTGCCCCCTGGCCGCTGCTTCCCTGGGGCATGAGCTCCCCCTGCACGCCGTTATCCCGGGGCACGCCGTTATCCCGGTGCATGCTGTTATCCCTGGGATGGCTCCACGGGACCCTCCCATTCCTGAACTCAAAAATAATCCAATTTTCCAGCTTTGCTACCATCCAGGGTCGCCTTTTTCTTAATCATTCCGATGATTTCCATGTATTTGGGATTTTAAAAACATGTTTCCATCCTAAGAAGGCGACTCTGCTGGCATCAGAAGTTTTCCAGGGGCTCCAAGTGCCGTTGCCCCCCCCGCCTTACACCATCCCACTCCTCTCTGGGTGTCGAAGCTCCGATTGGGCTCTGGCTCTGGCTCTTTGTTTGGGCTCTTCCCGGTTTTTCTTTTTGCTCATAACGGGAAACCCAAACCCCACCGGGATATTTCCAACCTCCTAGCTGGGGAGATTAGATGGAGGGAGAGGGGGGGGGGAAGCAGGGATTATTTTTGGCCGGGATGCGGGGGCAGCTGTCTGCCGGGGTGGCGCAGAAAAGGCTTTGAGTTGGCTTTTTTCCATTGATTTTACCTTGAAATCCTCAAAGACTTTGGGAACGAAGTGGGAAAATCCTCGGCTGGAGCCGGGTTGGGCCAGGCTAGAGGTGTTGCGCCTCTGGAAGTGCTGACTTGGCGTCGTCGGCAGCATCCCGCTGGGCAAAGGGGGATGTGACCCCCAAATCCTTGGGGATGTGGTGCTCCAGGGGGGCTTTGCCTGGACGGCGAGAGGGATTTGGGTGAATCAAAGGGATTTTGGGTGCTTTGCCTGACATCTTTTGTAGTGCCAGAGGGATCAGGATTCTCCTGCATCCCCCCCACCCCTTTCCCCTGTTTTATTTCACCCCCTGCGCTGAGATTCCTTCATTAGGGGCAGAAGTTAATTGCTGGAGGCTAATTAGAGGGAGAATTAATGGGGGAGTGTGGGGAGGGCAGGGACGTGCTGTGCTCCCCCCACCCCCCCAAAATGGGGCTCCTGGGGGCAGGTGGCAGACCCCAGCCTCCCAAAACCAGTGCTGGGGCTGGGGAGGGGCTAAACTCCCATGGTGGAGAGGGAAGAGGGAAGGAAATAATCTGGGTTTAAGGGAATCTCCTTTTTTTTCCTAAGGAAATTGCCTTCTTTTAGAAGGAAATTCCTGGTTTTAAAGCAAATCTTCCTTGCCTTTGAGGAAATTTCCCCTTTTTCTTATATTAAGGAAATCTCTGCCTTTGAAGGGAAATTACCTTTGGCTTAAGGGAAAAAACTTTTTCCTTAAGGAAATCTCCTTCCTTTTTAAGGAAATCACTTCTGAAGGAAATTTTCCCTTTATTGATGGAAAGGAGATTTCCTTTATTGAAGGAAATCTATCCTTTTTTTTTAAGGAAGTCACCTGGGGTTTAAGGAAGTCACTTTTCTTGAGGAAATCTCCATTTTAAAGGAAATATCTTTTTTTTAAGGAGATCTTGCCCTTTTTTAGAGGAAATCCCCTGTTTTTTTTGAGGCAATCTCTTTTCTTTAAGGAACTCTTCCCTTTTTTACAAGGAAATAGCCTTTTTTTTCCCCAGGAAATGTCTTTTTTCTTAAGAAACCCACCTTTTTAAATGCCATTTCTGGTTTTAAAGGTGACTTTAAAACAATTTTTTTTAGGCAAATTATCTGTTTTTTAAAAGAAAACGGCCTTATTTTAATGAAATCTCTCACTTTTTAAAGGAATTTTTTATTTTTAAAGGAATTTTTTTTTCCCTAAGCAAACACCAGAACCTGTGGAACCTGTGTTAGATGGGGAGGGGTTTACTCTCGTGGAGCCAAAGGGAGTAAGCTGTTTTCCCAACTCAAGGATGAGCTGCATCCCTGCTCCTTTTGGGTTTGGTTGGTTTGGGCTTTTCCAGTGAACTCTGGAATTCCCCCTTGGCATTTTCCATGTTGATCACCAGCAGCTGTGAGTCTCCAAGTGATAGCAGCAGAGGTTTGTCAATGTTACTGATTTTATTCCAAGTTTTTATTGATTTCATTGCAAGGTTTCCTCCCAGGAAATGTAAATAGCACTGTGGTCCTGCTGGGGAAAGTGTCCTGCACCTGTCCACCCTCATCCCATGGGATGCAGGGACTGCAGAGCCAGGTGCCATCCACATCTGGGTCCCAGTGTGCCATGGAGTTTGGGATGCTGAGTGGGATATTTGAACAGGGAAGCCACGCTGTCCTAAAGCCTAGAGGAGACATTTGTCAGCATTTGGGGTAAGTTAGGGAAGGTTTGATATTCCTGAGCTTGGGAAAGGCAGAGCAAGCAGCAGTATCTCCTTGGTTTTTGGTCTCAGGTACCCATGCTGCATTCCAGCAGCCTGTTCCCAGTTATCCTTCGTCATTCTTTAAATCTGGGATGTGGAAAAAGACATCTTTGGGTGCTCAAAGGATGATTTGCTTAGTCCAGGCAATTCCCCTGTGTGTTTAACATCCCACCTGCTGTCCAGTAAAGTGATTCCCAAACAATCGTGGCCAGCACCACAGAGGGAGTTAACCGAACACCCTCAAACAAGGATAAACGAAGGGCTTCCCGGCGGCATTCCGGTGCCGGCTCAGAGTCACCATCCAGAGGGATGGGAACTGAGCCTTAGTGGAGTTAGATCCAGGTAATCCCTATGGGAAAACCTGCACTGGGTTGGATTGGAGCTATGATCCCATTGGGATGAGGCTCCTCTGGTGGGACTCTCTTTGTGGCTAACGAGATGCAGATGCCCAAGGGAGTGATGCTGGAGCAGCCAGGGAAGAAAGCTTGGGATGAGGACAAGCCATGGCTAAAATCCCAGTTCAGTTCCAACTGGAAAGGATTTTCCATGACCATCAAAGTTGTATTTGTTATTTATTTTTACTATAATTTCTTTTTCACATTAAAATTTATTTAATTTTTTACTTTATTTGATTTTTTCCATTTAAATTTTCAGTTTTTATTTGATTTTTGATGGAGTTGAAAATTTTCCTTAATTCTCTCTTTTTTTTTTAGTACTTGAATTTTTTTGTCTTCTTTCAGTTGATTTTTTTCATTTTTGTCAAACCATGTAATCCTCTCCCTCTCCCTCTCCCTCTCCCTCTTCCTGTCCCTCTCCCTCTCCCTTCCCCTCTCCCTCTCCCTCCCCCTCTTCTCTCCCTCATTTCTTTCTTTTCCACATCCCCTTCCCTGTGACAGGTGCCCTCCTCACCATCCAATCCCTGATCCAGGCAGGACCCCCCCAATATCCATATCCAGGTACCTGCACCCTAAAGCTTCCCAGCAGGCTGCTGCTGCTGTCCCAAGCCCCAGCTGAAGTCGGTGCAGCTGGAGGTGAGGTTTGAAGGCTTGTCATGGGGGTTTGTTGGGGGGATGAGGACAAAGCCTCCCCCAGTGATGTTCCCCAGGAAGGTTTTCCCTTCCCTGAGGCACTGCAAAAAGGATGGAAAAGTTTTCACCAAACCCGCAATTTTTAGCCCAATTCTCCCTTCCCCAGCTGCAGCCCCCTGGTAATAGGGAAAGCCACTTCCCTTTGGGAGCCTTCTGAGAGGTTCCTGCTTTGTTCCCCTCTGGGTTGGTGTTTTCCTGGGGGTGTGCTGGCAGACAGGCTCTGGGCAGGGAGCATCCCAGCAGGAGCCGGATGGGAGCAGTTGGATGCAGTGGTGCCTGAGCTTGATCCCCACCCCAGAACTTGGCCTTCTGCTTCCTTTCCCCCCCACTTTATGCCCTTCCCCCCTTTTTATGCTTTTTTCTTGCTTTCTGTATGTTTTTCCTTTTTTCTTGTTTAAACATATTTCCTTTTCTACTTTTCACCTTTTGCTCTTTTCCCCTGTTTTTCCTATTCCCCTTTTTCCTTTCCCCTTTTTTATCTTTCCTTTTTTCCTTTTCCATTTTTTCCCTTCTTCCCTTCCCCTTTCCCCTTTCCCCTTTCCTTTTTCCCCTTCTTCCCTCTTCCCCTTTTCCCCCTTTTCCCTTTTTCCTCCTCTTTTGTCTTTTTTTTTTTACCCCTTTTCCACCTTTTTCCTTTTCCCCTCTTTATTTCTTTTCTTCATTTTTCCTCTATTCCTTTTCTATTGTTCCCTTTTCCCATTTTTTTCTTTTTTTTTTCCTTTTAATTTGTGTTGTTTTTTTTTTTTTGATTGGTTTTTTAGGTGTTTTTTGTTTGGTTGGTTTTGGGTTTGGGGTTTGTTTTGCTATGTTTTTGTTTTGTTATTTCCCCTTTCCCCCTGCTTTTCCCAACAGCCCTGGGGTCACTCCCTGCTGCTCACTCACCACCACCACCAACCCCAGAACCTCCCCAGTCACAGCACTGAGCCAGCAGCCAGCCCAGACCTCCCCAGTGCTGTAACCCCCCCAGGAACATCTCCTGCCTGTGCTTCCCTCTCCCAGGATCCAGCCCTGCCTCTTCCTCCTGCACTGGGGGCAGGGGCAGGGACAGGCCCTCACGGTCACAGCTCCATCACTCTGGGTCCATCCAAGATGAAATTCCCAAAGGGCAATTCCAGGTTCCCTCATCCCTGAGGAAATCTCCACAGCACTGGCTCTGGGAGCTGCTCCTGGCACTTTTGATGCTCCTGAGAAATGTTTAGAAGGGAATTGGTTGGTCCCAGCTGCTCTGCTCCACATCTGCCTGCAGGAGGGCTTGGTGCTGTCCCAACACATCCACCTGCTTCCCTTCCTGCTTCTTTCCTTGATTTCCTCATTTTTCCTCGATTTCCTCTTTTTTCCCCCCCTTGATTTCCTCATTACCCCCCTTTTCCTGTTCCCCCGTTTCCTGATTTCCCTCCACCATATCCTGATTTCCCCCTGATATTTCCTGGCTTCCCCCCCCTCTTTTCTGATTTTCTTTCTATTTTAATGTTCCCCCCAATTTCCTTATTTGCTCCCCATTTCCTGATTTTTTCCCTATTTTCTGATATTTCCCCCTATTTCCTGATTTTCCCCCAATGTCTTAATTTTTTCCCACTATTTGTTTCCCATTTCCTGATTTGTTTTCCATGTTGGCCAATTTTTGCTCCATTTACTATTTTCCCCTCTTAATTCCTGGGTTTTTCCTTCCTATTTCCTGATTTTCACCCCATTGCTTGTTTTTTCCCCCTATTTCCTGATGTTTTTCACAATATCTTTATTTTTTCCTCTCTATTTTAAATTTTTTCTATTTCCTGTTTTTTCTTTTTCCCTGTTGCCTAATTTTTACCCCATTTCCTATTTTTCCCTCTTAATTCCTGTTTTTTTAATTCCTATTTCCTGAGTTTCTCCCCATTTCTTGTTTTTTTTTCCCTATTTTTTTTACTCCAATGTCTTTTATTTTTCCCCTCTATTACCATTTCCTGTTTTTTCACCATTTCCTGATTTTTGCCCCACTTCCTATTTTTTCCTCTTAATTCCCGTTTTCCCCCCTCCTGTTTTCTGAATTTTGTCCCCATTTCTTGGTTTTTTTTTTCTTTTTTACCTATTTCCTGATTTTTCTCCAATGTCTTTATTTTTTCCCTCTATTTTTATTTTTTCCATTTCCTGTTTTTTTTCCACTGTTGCCTGATTTTTGCCCTACTTCCTATTTTTTCCCTCTTAAGTCCTGATTTTCTTTTCTCCTATTTTGTTCCCTGTTTCCTGATTTCCCCTCTATTTTCTGATGCAGTTTTAGGGATTCTTATCCACTTCAAATGATGCTTGGCTGACTTTAGCAATGTTGCTCCAGTTTTTAGGGATGCTGGTGGGATTTAAGGGATGCTGCTGCTATTTGAAGGGTACTGGTGCAATTTTTAGGGACACTGGTGCAGTTTTCAGTGGTACTGGTGCCATTTTTAGGGATATTGGTCCATATTTAGGGATGCTGGTGCAATTATAGGGATGCTGGTGCAATTTTTAGGGATAGTGGTGCAATTTTAGGAGTGCTGTTCCATATTTAGGGATACTGGTTCAGTTGGGGGGTTGATGGTGCAATTTCAGGGGTGCTGGGGCAATTTGGTAGATGCTGGTCCACTTACAGTGCTGCTCATCCAGTGCAGTTTTAGGGGTGCTGGAGTGATTTTAAGAATTCTGGTGTAATTTGGGGGTTAATGGTGCACCTTCAGGGGTGCTGCTTGTGTGTTTAGGGATGCTGGTGCACTTGGGGTGATGCTGCTCTGAATTTAGGGATCACAGCATGACAGAATGTGAAGGGTTTGAAGAAACCTCTGGAGCTCACCCAGCCCAGCCACCTGCCAGAGCAGGGCACCCAGAACAGGGTCACCCAGGGCAGGGCACCCAGAACACATCCAGGGGGGTTGGAAAGGCTCCAGAGCAGGAGACTCCACAACCTCTCTGGGAAGCCTGCTCCAGCCTCTGGCACCCTCACAGGGACAAAGTTTCCCCTCCTGTTCCCAGGGCACCTCCTCTGCTCCAGCTTGCCCCCAGTGCCCCTTGTGCTGTCCTTGGCCATCCCTGAGCAGAGCCTGGCTCCAGCCCTGCACAGCTTTATCCCCAGCCATGAGGGCAGCCCTCAGGCTCCTCTGCTCCCAGCTCCAAGCCCCAGCTCCCTCAGCTGTCCTCACAGGAGATGTTCCACTGCCTGCAGCAGCTCTGTGCCTCTGGCCTGGACTCTCTCAAGCATTTCCCTGAGGTCCTTCTGGACCTGAGGGGCCCAGAACTGGACACAAGATTCCAGATGTGGCCTCAGCAGGGCAGAGCAGAGGGGCAGGAGAATCTCTCTGACCTACTCCCCCCAGCCCTTCTGATCCACCCCAGGATGGCACCCCACCCAATTCTTTGCTACCAGGGCACATTGCTGGCTCAGGAGCATCCTTCTGGCCACCAGGACCCTCAGGTCCCTTTCCCCTGCACTGCTCTCCAACAGCTCAGTCCCCAACTTCTCCTGCTCCATGTGGTTGTCCTTCCCCAGCTGCCAGACTCTCCCCTGCCCTTGTTGGATTCCATTCCCTTTCTCCCCTACTCAGCTCTCAGCCTGTCCAGGTCTGGCTGGATGGCAGCACAGCCTGAGGGCTGTCACCACTGCTCCCAGTTTGGTGTCACCAGCAAACTGCCTGGCAGTGCCCTCATCCTGCTGATGCAGTATTGGGGGGTGCTCATCCAGGTTCAGTGATGCTGGTGCAATTTTCAGGGTGCTGGTCCACTGACAGTGATGGGCACCTCATATTGGGGGTGCTGGGGCAGGTTTAGGGTATTGGTGCACTTTTGGGCATGCTTATCCACTTGTAATGAAGCTTATCTTCTTTTAGGGATTCTGGTGCAAGTGTTAGAGATGCTGGGGCAATTTCAGGGATGCTGGGGCAGTTTCAGGATGCTGGTACAATTTTAGGGATGCAGGGGCAATTTCGGTGATTCTGCTGCAATTTTGGTGCTCCCCCTGCAGTTTTAGTGACTTTTGTCCCTTTGTGGTGCTGCTCCTCCAGCTTTTGTCTGTGACTCCCCCATCCTCGTTCCCACCACTGGCCACATTCCCCATTCCCATTTTTCCCCCCCTGTGCAAACCTGACCCCCCCCATGCATTCCTTCCATACCGGTGTTGATTTTTCTTGATCACTTTGAGCATTCCAACCTTTTTTCCTCACCCCAGGAGCTGCCTTGTGCCATCCAGGAGCTTTTCCTGCCATATAATGTAACTTTTCCCACCTTACTCCACACAGGATCAATCCCTCTGACCCAAACATCCTCCAGCCAGCACTGGAGGAGCCAGCAGGAATATTCTTGCCAAAACCAGGGAGAGTGGCCAAGGTTAGCTCAAGGCAGTGACCTCAGGCAGGGGCTTATTTTCCCTCCAACCATTGCTGTTGGGATTTGACTTGGCTGGGGGGAAGCCAGTGACATTCCCAGGGCTGTTATCCCTGTGGGAATCCTCAGGAGCTTGGTTTCACCCTGAGTTAATGATGTGGGGAGGGGAGCTGGGTGCAGAAATTCTCTCATGCTGCTGTGATGGAAGCGCTCAGCAAGTTATGGTGGAGGCTGGTCCTGAAAGCAGCTGAAATGAACCCAAAATGTACCCTGGGGAGAGATGAACTCTGCAGGGTGGGAAGTGCAAAGACCCTCTTAGTAAGAACACCTTTAGTAAGGACCCCTTAGCAGGACCCACTTAGCAAGAACCTCTTAGCAGGATCCCCTCAGTAAACCCCCCCTAGTGAAACCCTCCCAGCAGAACCCTGCTAACAAGAACCTCCTGGCAAGAGCCCCTTAGGAAGGACTCCTTGGCAAGAGGCCTTTACCAAGAGCCCTCAGCCCCTTTAGCACACAGCCATTCAGCAGACTCCTTTTCCTCACCCCACATCTTGCCCTTTTCCCATCCGGTGCCATCGCTGCTCTGGCAGGGGACCCCTCCCCGGCCCCTCTGCACACACAGCACTCTTGAGCCAAGCAGACAGAATCCAACCCTTTGTTTCCTGTTCTCCAGCTTGACTTCATGTGGCCAGAGCCCTCAACAAGCCACTCTTTGTGCTGATTTAATTAAGGGCTGGGGCTGAGGGCAGGGGGATGAGAGCTATAAATACCTGCTCTGGGGGGGTGAGGTGGTGGCGTTTAGCCCCACAGCAATGAAACCTAAATCTAATTAAATCTGATTTAATTTGAATTGACTTACAATAAAGAACCATTGATTGATTGATTTGTAATAGAAAAATCATGGCTTGATTACTTCGTAATAGGAAATTATGGCTGGATTGAGCTCATCGATGACCTAGGTGAAGGCACAGACAGAACCCTCACCCAGTTTGCTGGTGGGACCAAACTGGGAGCAGTGGCTGAGACCCCTCAGGCTGTGCTGGCATCCTGGGAGCCCTGGCCCGGATGGAGACCTGGGGGAGAGGAAGCTCCTGAAGGTCAAGCAGGGCTGAGGTCCTGCCCCTGGGGAGGAACAACCTCCTGCAGCAGCACAGGGCAGGGGGGAGCTGCTGGGAAGCAGCTGCAAGGAGAAGGAGCTGGGACTGCTGGGGGCCAAGAAAGTGCCCAGGAGCAGCAATGTGGCCTGGGGACCAAGAAGGCCAAGGGTGTCCTGGGGGCATGGAGAAGAGTGTGGGCAGCAGGGCAAGGGAGGTTCTGCTGCCCCTCTGCTCTGCTCTGCCCTGCTGAGGCCACAGCTGCAGTCCTGGGGGCAGTTCTGTGCTCCCCAGTTGCAGAGGGACAGAGAAGTGCTGGAGAGAGTCCAGGGGAGGCTGGGAAGCTGCTGAGGGGCCTGGAGCAGCTGTGTGAGGAGCAAAGTCTGAGAGCCCTGGGGCTGAGAGCCTGCAGAAGAGCAGCCCCAGAGGGCATCTGAGCAATGCTTAGCAAGAGCTAAAGGGCCCCTGGGGGGCAAGAGGCTGTGGCCAGACTCTGCTGAGTGGTGCCCAGTGCCAGGCCAAGGGGCAAAAGTCTCAGCCTGTCAGCCATTTCTCCATTCCTCCCAGTTTGGTACCATCAGCAGAGAGGCTGAGGGTCCCCTCTGTCCCTTCATCCAGGCCATTCATTAAACTTGCTTGGTCTTGATCCCAGCCAACACAAATCTCTGCTGGGTTTCTGTGGGTGGTAGCAATTCAATATCCATCATTGGCTCAGCTGCATTATTATTATTTTTATATTTCTATTCCCTTTAATGTGGGGGAGTGGTCCCCTGTTTATTTTGGGGCTCCTGGCTCGGTGTCACATGAATCCAAGGGGGATTGCTGGTGAAATGATCCTGCATCCCAAAATAGCTGCTCTGCAGCTCAGCATGGCAGGACCCTGGCCAGGCTGTGTCCTGCAACTCGAGCTCCTTGTTTGGCTGCTAGGAGGGGTGGGAACAGCCTGTGCCTGTGACCCTGCTTGAGTTTTCCATACGGATAGCCTGAATCCTGGTGGGAAAAAAAAATCGAAATGAGTTACATCCATGCCTGGAGATGTGTGGAGGTAGTGATGGGAATGGAGCTAAGCCTGGCTGGCACCCAGTCACCAGTGGTGTCCCTGAGGGCTCAGCACTGGGCTCTGCCCTCTTTAATGTCCTTATCCATGATCTGGGTGAGGGCATTGAGGCTGCAGATGGCACCAAGCTGGGTGGCTGTGTCCAGCAGGACCTGGGCAGCTGAGAGCCATGGACCAAGGCTCTTTGGGTGAAGTTCAACAAGGCCAAGGGCCAGGACCTGCACCTGGGTCACAGCAACCCCATGGGGAGCCCCAGGGGACCTGGGGATGTGTGGTTGCAACCTGGAGAGGGACCTGGGGGTGTTGGTTGGCAGTCACTACCCATCACCCAGCAGTGCCCAGGTGCCAAGCAGGGCAATGGCCTCCTGGCTTGGGTCAGAAGCAGGGTGGGCAGCAAGGACAGGAGGTGACCATCCCCCTGTGCTCAGCACTGGGGAGGCCACAGCTCGAGTGCTGTGCTCAGCTCTGGGCCCTCCCTGCAGGAAGGACATTGAGGGGCTGGAGCCTGTCCAGAGAAGGGAATGAGGCTGGAGAAGGGCCTGGAGCCCCTGGGCTAGAGGAGGGGCTGAGGGAGCTGGGGGGGTTGAGGCTGGAGAAGAGGAGGCTGAGGGAGACCTCCTTGCTCTCTGCAGCTCCCTGCAGGGAGGTTGGAGTGAGGAGGGGACAGCCTCTGCTGCTTGGTGGCAAGGGACAGGAGCAGAGGCAATGGTTCCAAACTGCAGCAGGGGAGGCTCAGGCTGGACCTCAGGAAATATTTCTGGCCTGGAAGGGTTGCCAAAGCTTGGAATGGTCTGGGCAGGGCAGTGCTGGAGTCACCCTCCCTGGAAGTGTTGCAGCCCTGTGTGGAGCTGGTGCTTAGGGACATGGTTTAGTGCTGAGCCTTCAGTGCTGGCTCGAGGCTTGGGCTGGGGGAGCTTGCAGGGCTCTGCCCACTGCATGGATTCTGTCACTCTGTGATTCTTAAGGAATGCTCCTTGGAAGGGGCAGGCTCCTCTTGCCCTGACCCAGTGCTGTTTTATTGTCCACTTGGTGTTATCCCAACATGGCACAAGGCCGGGGGAGCAGTGGCAGCGCTGGGCAGCCCTCTGCAGCCAGTTGCTGGAAGCAGGGTTGGTCATTCCCGGGGAGTTGGAACTGCAGCAGGTTGTGCTGTTTAGCTGTCCCTGTGGTGCTGTTTAGCTGTCCCTGTGGTGCTGTTTTGCTCTCCCTGTGGTGCTGTTTAGCTCTCCCTGTGGTGCTGTGCTGTCGGAACGAATGCCGTTAGTGTTACCACATCCGTGCTGCTCCCAGCCATCGTTAGGGACCAGTGTGAACAAGTCTGCAACCTTAAGGTAAAAAACATCCCCATGGGTGAAACCCGAACTATCTTAAAAGGACTTGGTGGGTGTACTAATCTACCCCCCTGCCTAAACTGGACATTACAACAGCCACGGTGCTCCTGGAGGTCATTAGGGACCAATGTGAACACAGCCACAAGTGTGTGCAATGCCCTTGTCCATGAGCTGAAAAAAAATACTCAAAAATATTAAAATCACTTAAAAAGTAGAGGTGGCATCACTTGGTGCTCAACATGTGGTCCTGGTGGGTACCCATCTGCCTCTTCCCCTAAATCTGGTGTTCTGACAGCCATGGTTTTCCTAGGCATCATTAGGGACCAGTGTGAGCACAGCCACAGGTGTGTGAAAAACCCTGAAGAGCAAGAAATAAACCCAAAATATCTGTGGGTGATGAGAAAGGGTCATGTGGATAAAAAAGTGGCTGACGGCTGGGCCCAGGGAGCGCTGGGGAATGGAGCTAAGCCTGGCTGGTGCCCAGGCCCCAGTGGTGTCCCCGAGGGCTCAGCACTGGGGCCTGTCCTCTTTAATGTCCTTATCGATGGTCTGGGTAAGGGCATTGAGGCTCCCTCAGTCAATCTGCAGATGGCACCAAGCTGGGTGGCTGTGTCCATCTGCTAGAGGCTAGGGAAGCTTTACAGCAGGACCTGGGCAGCTGAGAGCCATGGACCAAGGGCAATGAGGTTGGAGAAGGACCTGGAGTCCCTTGTCTAGAGGAGGGGCTGAGGGAGCTGGGGGGGTTGAGGCTGGAGAAGAGGAGGCTGAGGGAGACCTCCTTGCTCTCTGCAGCTCCCTGCAGGGAGGTTGGAGTGAGGAGGGGACAGCCT
The DNA here is from genome assembly GCF_027791375.1 of Indicator indicator. Lineage (NCBI taxonomy): Eukaryota > Metazoa > Chordata > Aves > Piciformes > Indicatoridae > Indicator > Indicator indicator. The sequence goes on from NC_072043.1 coordinate 8,201,116, forward strand.
CTGCTGCTTGGTGGCAAGGGACAGGAGCGGAGGCAATGGTTCCAAGCTGCAGCAGGGGAGGCTCAGACTGGATCTGGGAAATACTTCTGCCCTGGAAGGGTTGCCAAAGCTTGGAATGGTCTGGCCAGGGCAATGCTGGAGTCACCCTCCCTGGGGGTGTTGCAGCCCCGTGTGGAGCTGGTGCTTAGGGACATGGTTTGGTGCTGAGCCTTCAGTGCTGGGCCGAGGCTTGGGCTGGGGGAGCTTGCAGGGCTCTGCCCACTGCATGGATTCTGGGATTCTGTGATCTGCCGTCCCTCAGTGCCCAGCACATGGTCTTGGTGGGTTCCAGTCTGTATCTCTCCTCACCCCTCAATTTGTTGTTTCTCCCCCTCCAGTGCCTGGGGCTGTCCCCTGTTTTCCGGGGGCCATGAAGCTGACCCTAGCCGTTGCTGTTCTCCTGCTGCAATCAGGGTTTGTCGCTGAAGCCGTGTGGGGGCTTCTCGGGGAGCCATGGAGGGGTCTCACCACCAACCCCCCCGCAAGCCAGGCTGCCTTCCTCAATTAACGGCGTGCTTTAATCACCCTCTGTCCAGAGCTGGATTGTCTTACGGGTAATTTCGTTTGCCTAACGAGATTTTCACTAATTAAATCTCCTTTCGGGCAGCTTCTCCCGGCAGGAGCCGCGGGAATGTTTGCTGAGCTGCCGCCGCTCCCGGCTAATAAACCTTTCCACTTGGCTACCGGAGAATTCCCGCTGGGACTGCTGGATGAGAGCATCGCTGTGCTGAATTAATTGATTTTCATGACCCTAAAATGTTTTTTTCATCCCCAAAAATACAGAGGAGTCATTCCCTGCCTCCCTTTTTCTCACTCCGGTGTTGCCGTGCATCAGGGTGCTCAGGCATCAAACCCCCAGGTTTGGGTTGAAAAGAACCAAATTCTGGAGGGGTTTCGGGGTACCTGGGGTTGGGTGGTTGAGAAAAATCAAAACAGGGGCTTGAGGTGCTAAAATAGTCCCAAAATTGGTCATCAGGGGCCTGGGGGTTTGGGGATAAAGTGGATTTATTTTAGGATAAGTGGGATTTTCTGTAGGGAGAGGATGGCAAAATCCTGGAAAATCAGGAAATTCAGGATAATGAGATCAGGACATCTGGGGAAATGAATACAGGAAATTCAGTATATCCAGGAAAATGGATTCAGGAAATTGAGGAAATTCTGGAAAATTGATTTGGGAAATGCAGGAAAATCAAGAATATGAATTCAGAAAGTTGACTGGAAAACTGGGAAAGTGAGAAATACTACTGCAGGAAATAGAGTAACTTCAGGAAGGTGAATCCAGGAAACTTGGGAAATAGAGGAAAATAGATTTAGGAAATTGAGGAAATCCAGGCAAATTTAGGAAATTCAGGAAAACTAATACAGGAATTTGAGTAAATTCAGGAAAATCAGTTCAGGAAATCCATGAAATTCAGGAAGGAAAATCATGGACGTTCAGGGAAGCAACTGCTGGATTTGCCCCTAAAAATCCCTGTTTGTGCCAGACACCTGCAGGAACCTGTGACAAATTCACTTTGGATTAAAGAGAATGGAATGGAAATGGAATTCTGGGAATGGGATATTCTGAGATATCTCAGATACTGTTTTTCTCTCTGTGAGATACAGAGTTGAGATCTGGGGTCTCTCCAGTGAGGAATGGTCCTGGTCAGTGTCTCTTTTGCTGGATCCTGACCTGGAAATCTCAGCTCCATCATAAAATGAGTCAAAATAATGCACATTTGGGTGCATTAGGGATGTGCTGCCTACTTGTGGGTGTTGCTCCTCCTGTTCAGGTGGAACCTCCTGGAGTCCAGTTTGTGCCCTGTGGCCTGGCACTGGACACCACTCAGCAGAGTCTGGCCACAGCCTCTTGCCCCCCAGGGGCCCTTTAGCTCTTGCTAAGCATTGCTCAGATGCCCTCTGGGGCTGCTCTTTCAGCCCCAGGGCTCTCAGCCTTTGCTCCTCACACAGCTGCTCCAGGCCCCTCAGCAGCTTCCCAGCCTCCCCTGGACTCTCTCCAGCACTTCTCTGTCCCTCTGCAACTGGGGAGCACAGAACTGCCCCCAGGACTGCAGCTGTGGCCTCAGCAGGACAGAGCAGAGCAGAGGGGCAGCAGAACCTCCCTTGCCCTGCTGCCCACACTCTTCTCCATGCCCCCAGGACACCCTTGGCCTTCTTGGCCCCCAGCCCACATTGCTGCTCCTGGGCACCTACTTGTTCCCCAGCACTTCAGTTCCTTCTCCTTGCAGCTGCTTCCCAGCAGGTCCTCCCTGCCCTGTCCTGCTGCAGGAGATTGTTGCTCCCCAGGGGCAGGACCCTGCCCTTGCCCTGCCTGACCTTCAGGAGGTTCCACTCCCCCAGCTCCACAGATGCAGATATCCGGTGTGGATACAGAGCACACAGATTGCAGAGTGTGTGACAGCTGAGGAACAATGGAGATCAACCACACCATGATGCCCACACATGAAATCGTTCACATTTTGTGGTGGGAATCTGGAGTTGGCTGAACACTGTGGCCAGGATTTTGGCCATCATTTGGGATTATTCCATGGGGAAGATAACTGGCTGGGAGCTGACCCTGCTCCCACTCTCTCTGTGTATATTAAAGAGAGAGAATATCTCTATGGTCTGTCCTACATAGGCTGTATAAACAAACAGTTAAATGTAGATTCATTATGTATCCAGTTCTATGTGCAGTATATTATCTGTGGATCTTCTTAATAATCTTCATGTCTCTACATCATCCATATTCTCTTTTACCTACATTATCTACACTTCATACTGTGTGTAATTAGAATAAATGATGGATTTTATATTCACCATTCTGATACATTGGTGGTACAGACACTGCTGCATCCTGTTACTGTGTGCCTGAGCTGTGGCTGTTCCTGTCTGTGTTAAACAGAATAAACAGATAAACTGCTTTGATTATCAGCATAATAGAGCTCATGTAGATAATCACAGAATCCTAGAATGGCTCAGGTTGGAAGAGACCTCAGAGCTCATCTCCAATCTCCTGCCATGCCCAGGAACACCTCTCAGCTGGACTCAGCTGCTCATCCAGCCTGGCGTTCCAACACCCCCAGGCAAGAGGCAGCCACAGCCTCCCTGGGCAGCCTGTGCCAGAGTCTCACCTCCCTCTTGCTGAAGAACTCCTTCCTCAGCTCCATTCTAACCCTGCTCTGCCTCAGCTCCAAACCATTCCCCTTTGGCCTGTCTCAGACACTCTCAGCAAAAGTCTCTCTGCAGCCTTCCTGCAGGATCCCTTCAGGTGCTGGCAAGCAGCTCTGGGGTGCCCCTGGAGCCTTCTCCTCTCCAGGCTGAACCCCCCCAGCTCCCTCAGCCTGTGCTCACAGCAGAGCTGCTCCAGCCCCTGGATCATCTTTGTGGCCTCCTCGGGCCTCTCTCCAGCAGCTCTGTGTCCTTCTCCTGCTGGAAACACCAGAACTGGAGGCAGGATTGGAGGTGAGGTCTCAGCAGAGTGGAGTATATCTATATATCTATATCTATATCAATATCTATATATATGTATCTATATTTATATATCTACACACACATATATATATATATGTAAAATTTATAGGAATAGTTTCATGCTGAAGGAGAGTAGTTTTGGCCTGGAGCTGAGGAAGAAGTTCTTCAGCAGGAGGGAGGTGAGACTCTGGCACAGGCTGCCCAGGGAGGCTGTGGCTGCCTCCTGCCTGGGGGTGTTCAGTGCCAGGCTGGATGAGACCTTGAGCAGCTGAGTCCAGCTGAGAGGTGTCCCTGGGCATGGCAGGAGGTTGGAGGAGATGAGCTCTGAGGTCCCTTCTAACCTGAGCCATTCTGTGATTCTGTGATTCTGATTTTATAGTGTGTGTAGATATAAGATAAACTCTAACTGTACTCTACATGAAATATAGGTAACCCAGTGTGCCCACACAGAATGGCACTGCCTCTGTAGACTGTCACAGAGCACATAGAACAGAGCTGACACAGCAGTCATTCCTGTACCAGCTCCTCTGTCACTGTGTGATGGATAATAAGCACAGAGAGCACATCTCACACACCTGGAGCTGTTGGTGTGCAGTTCCCATGCTGCACCCCCACACACCTGCAGGTTTTCACTCCCCTCTGGCCAAAGTGGCTTTTGCTCCCCCCTAGAAGGGAAAAAAGAAAAGAAACTTTCCCTGAAAATCAACTTTTTGCCCACTTCCAAGAAGTTTCTTTCTGTGTGTGTGGTTTATGGCTGTGGTTGTGCACTTGGAGTGTCTCTGGTGTGTGCTCCCTGCACGCCTGCCACCATGCTCACTCCCATGCATGCTCCATGCATGCCTCCAGTTCCCGTGTGTGCTCCATGCACACTGTGTGCACACTCCCAGCTCTTGTGTGTGCTCCATGTACACTTGCTGTGCACTCCCCTGCACACTCCCAACTCCCCTGTGCCCTTCCTTGCACACTTCTGCCCCCACCTGTGCTCACTTCCCTGCGCTTCCCCATGCACACTCCCGGCTCCTGTTGGCACTCCTTGCCCTGCTCCTGTACCTCCTGCCAGCTCCCTGCATGCTTCCTTGTGCACCTCCAGCTCTTGTTCATCCTCCAGTGCAGGTGCCCCTGCATGCTCCCATTGACTGCCCCTGCATACTTCCCTTGCACACCTCCATCCCTCATTCATCCTCTCTTGCACACTCCCCTTCTCGCTGCCCACAGGTTCCCAGCCAAGCTCCACAGCTGCCTCTCTCTTCCTTCCATCACCACCAGGGCACAAAAAACCTCCAAAATCGACAAATTTCCCCCAAGTTTTCTTTGTCTAACATTTGGGCAGGATTCTGCTCACTGGTACCCAGGGCAGCTCCTAAACATTTGTTGATGGCAGCTTTACATGATGTCTGATGATGTTTATTAATAATTAATGATAATAATAAGATACACACAAATGTCTATAATTTAATAGCAGTAATTATTAATTACTATTACTTAGTACTATTTAAACCCAGACTTCTGTGGCAGGAGGGAAGCAGCAGCATCCTGGTGTAGCTCGGGGATGGCAGAGGGGCTACAAAACTCGGGGGGTGGAGGCAGTCGGTGCTAACTCAGATAGTCGGTGAGGGAGGAGGAGTGAAAGTTCAAACCCCCAACACTGATTAACCCAAGCCCCAGAAATTAGCGAAACATTGAACTCGCCCCAGGAGCTGCGGTCCGGGGGGGGCTGAGCCGCCCAGAGCAAAGGAGAAGCAAATGAAGGAGGTTGATGGCCGAGGCCGCGCTGCGCTAATGAGGAGCAGGGCGCGGGCAGGGCCGGGCAGGGGGCAGCGAGGAGCGTGGGGTGGCCGGGGGGGTGTGGGGGGTGTGGATTATTGCTTGGGGGGGAAGGACTGTTTGGGGCATTTGATGTTGGGGTTGTGCTTTAGGACTTTTTGGGGTAGTTTAGGGGGTTTGTGTGTGTTAGGATTTTTGGGGTATTTTAGGAGTTTTTTGGGATATTTTAGGATTTCTTTGGGGTATATTTTAGGATTTTTGGGGTGCCTTTTTGGGGGGGCATTTTAGGATTTCGTTATGACATTTTAGGATTTTTTGGGATATTTTAGGATTTTTGGAGGTATTTTAGGATTTTTTTATATTTGAAGATTTCTTTAGGGTGTTTTAGGATTTTTGGGGGCTATTTTAGGATTTTTTTGGTGTGTTTTAGGAATTTTTTTGTATTTTAGGATTTTTTAGATGTTTTAGGATTTTTGGGGGCATTTTAGTATTTCTCTGAGGTATTGTAGGGGTTTTTGGGTACTTTAGGATTTCTTTTAGCTATTTTAGGATTTTTGGGGGGATATTTTAGCATTTTTTTGGGGTACTTTGGCATTTTTTTGGGGTGCATTTTAGGATTTCTTTGCAGGAATTTTTTTGAGTATTTTAGGTGTTGGGTTTTGGTTTTTTTTGGGGGGGACACATTTTAGGATTTTTTGGGGTGTTTTAGGATTTTTTTAAGTTTAGGAATTCTTTGGGGTACTTTAGGATTTCTTTGGGATATTTTAGTATTCTTTGGGGTGCTTTAGGATTTTTTTTTTATATTTTAGGATTTTTTGGAGTACTTTAGGACTTTTTTGGGGTATTTTAGGATTTTTGGGGTGTATAAGGATTTTTTTTTGTATTTAAGGACTTTTATTTTAAGATTTTTTTAGTACTTCAGTATTTTGTGGGGGTACTTTAGGTTTCTTTTGGGGTTATTTTAGGATATCTTTGGGGTATTTTAGGATTTCTTTGGGGTATTTTAGGATTTTTGGGATTTTTTTAACTATTTGGGGGTAGTATTTTGGGGGAATATTTTGTTATTTTGGAGGGATATTTGATGATTTCTTTTGGTTGTTTTACTGTTCTGGGGGATATTTGATGATTTCTTTGGGTTATTTTATTATTTCTTTGGGATATTTGATTATTTGGGGGGGATATTTTATGACTGAGTGATTTTATTATTTGGGGGAATATTTGACTATTTAGGGGCCCAGTTTATTATTTTAGGGGGTACTGTAATATTTGGGGAGATACTTTATGATTTCTTTAGGCTGGTTTAATATTTGGGGGATATTTTGTTGTTTTTGAGGCTGCTCTATACTTTTGGGGCCACATTTGATTATTTCTTTGAGTTCTTCTACATTTGGGGAAGTGATATTTTGTTATTTCGAGGGGATATTGGATTATTTAGGGGATATTTTGGGAGGATCCTTTATTATTTGGAGGGCTATTTTCCTATTTGGGTTATATCCTTATTTTTGGTGGGGATAGGTTATTATATCTTTGGGATATTTGATGATGTCATTGGGATCATTTATTCTGGGGGATATTTGATTATTTGGGGTGATATTTCATTATTTAGGGGGATAATTGATGTCTATTTTGGGGGGATAGTTGATTATTTTGGGAGGTTGTTTTGATTTCTTTGGGTTATTTGAATAGGGGACGTGTTATTATTTTGGGAAGATATTTGATTATTTTAGGAGGATATTCTAATTTGGGGGGAAATATTTTAGGATATTTGATTATTTTGGGGGATTATTTTATGATTTCTTTGGGATATTTTAGTATTTGGGGGATATTTTAATATTTTTAGGGGAAATATTATTTCAATAGGATATTTGATTATTTTGGGGGGTATTTTATTATTTTGAGGGTTATTTTATTTCTTTGAAATATTTTATTATTTTGGGGGATATTTTAGTATTCTGAGGTAGATTTTGTTATTTTGGGTGCTGCTCTATTTTCAGGGAGATTTGATTATTTCTTTGGGTCCTTTTATTGTTTGAGGGCTGCTTTATTTTTTTGGGGGGGAAATTTTTTTATTTCTTTAGGATATTTTAGTATTTGGGGGAGGATTTTTTGTTATTCTGGGGGGATATTTGCTTATTTTGGGGGGAATAGTTTATTATTTGGGGGGAATATTGTTTGGGGGATATTGAATTATTTGAGGGGACAGTTCCTTATTTTGGGGGGATATTTCATGATGTTTTTGGGATATTTTATTTTGGGGGGATAGTTTGTTAATTTGGGGGAGTAGCTGCTTCTTTGGGGGATCTTTGCTTATTTTGGGGTTATTTAATTATTTGGGAGGATCTTTGATTATTTATGAGAGATACTTGATTATTTGGGGGATAGTTCATTCTTTTGAGGGGATATTTTCATATTCTTTGGGATATTCTATTTGGGGTTATTTTATTATTTCTTTGGATGATTTTACTATTTGGGGAGGATGTTTTGTCCTTTTGGGGGGCTATTTTATTAATTTGGGGGGCTATTTTATTATTTCTTTGGGTTACTTTATTGTTTTGGGGGATACTTTATTATTTCTCTGGACTATTTTATTATTTTTGTATTATTTTATTTCTTTGGATTATTTGATTATTATTTCTTGGGATTATTTGATTATTTTGGGGGTATTTTACATTTTTGGGAGGGAGATGTTATCCTTTTGGGGGATCATTTCTTCTTTGGGGCTGTGTTTTCTTCCTTTGGGAGATACTTAATTTCAGGGGGGATATTTTATGAATTCTTAGGAATACTTTCTTTTGGGGGCAGCATTTTATTATTTATTGGCAGTGCTTTGTCATTTTGGAAGGGTTTAATTAATGGAGGTGTTGGTTTTTGGGGGGGTTAAAAGTTCTTTGGGATATTTTATTATTTTCAGGGGTATTTATTATTTGCTTTTATTAATTATTAGGGATATCTGGGGAGTATTCTCTTATTTCTTTAGAGCATTTATTAATGTGGAGCATTTATTTCTTCATTTAGGGCACTTAATTATTTCTGAGCTATTTTGTTATTGTGGGAGGTTAATTTCTTAATTATTTGGAACATTTTAGTTTGGCATTTTGGGAGGATATTTTCTTAATTATTTGGGACATTTTATTAATTTCAGGGGTATTTGATTATTTGGAGGGTATTTTATGTATTTAGGAGGTGCTTTATAATTTGGAGGGGCATTTTCTTCATTTTGGAGCTCATTTTGTTAATTATTTTTGAGATATTATTTCTCTGGGGTATTTTATTATTTCTTTGTAGTATTTTATTATTTGTAATAGTTTATTATTTATTTGTAATATTTTATTATATTTCTTTGGGGTATTTTCTTATTTGGGGTATTCTTTATTTGGGACATTTTCTTATTTGGGGTCCTTTATTATTTCTGAGGGTCAGTTGATTATTTTGAGGGCTATCTGATAATGTATTTGGGGTCTGTTATTATTTTGGGGGAGCATTTTCTGTAGTTGACAGCATTTTGTTTTTTATTGGGAGGATTTTATTATTTTGGGGTGCACTTTATTATTTCTTTGGGGTATTTTAGGATATATTTGGAGTAGTTTACTATTTGGTGGGGCTTTGGTATTTGGAAGATATTTTAGGATTTATTTGAGGACATTTTATTATTTATCTGTGATATTTTATTATTTTAAAGGCATTTTAGGATTTATTTGAGGACATTTTATTGTTTGTTAGGGTTATTTTACTATTTTGGGGGGAATATTTTCTATCTGGGAACATCCCAGGCAGGTATTGGGCTGCTCCCAGTGTCACTGATTGAAGTTGAAAGGACTCTCCTAAATGCAAAACTCTGTCTGAAGGGCATTTTTTGCCTTTTTTTTAGTTGAAGCACCCCACCCCCACCCCTCACCCCCATTTAAAGAACTTTTTTGGTGCCACCCCCCCTCTTTGAAAGGCTTTTTAGCGGCAAACTCCTTTTTGCAGGACTTCTTTGCATACACATCTGTGTGGTTCTTTTCTAGTGCAAAAATCTGTTTAAAGGTCTTTCTTTGCTGCCAATCCCCATTTTAAGGTCTTTTTGTAGTGAAAATCTCCATTAGAGGACTTTTTTTGTTTTGCTGCAAACCCTTCTTTTAAGGACTTTTTTGGGTTCAAAGCCTTATTTTGAAGACTTTTGGGTGCAAAGCCTTGTTAAAGACTTGGTTTGGGTGCAACCTCTTGTTTTAAGGATTTGGTGCAAACCCTTTTTAAAATGTCCTTTTTTGGGATGCGGTTCCCTTTTTGAAGGACTTTGGGTGCCAGCCCCTATTTGAGGGGCTTATTTTGGTGCAAACCTTGCTTAAAGTGCTTCTTTGTGAGTAAAAAATTCCCAGTTTAAGGACTTTTTTAGGTGCAAACACCTGTTTTAAGGTCTTTTTCTTGATGAAAATTCCTATTTAGAGTACTTTTTTTGGTGGCAGCTCTTTTCTGAATGACATTTTTGGGGTGCAAACCCCTTTTTGAAGGACTTTGAGCATTAACTCCTGTTTTAAGGAATTTTCTGTGTTCAAACCAGCAATTTAAAGGACTTCTTATGCCATAAAGCACTTTGGAGGAGCTGCTCAAGCAGCAGGGGTTGGGATGAGGATAGGGACAGAGCCTTGATGCTTGTGCAGGGGACAGGACTTCTTATGGGGGGAAAAGCTGGGATATTCAGAGCAAGAAAGGAGCTCACTGCTGGCTGCTCTGGGGGATTCTGAGCAAGAATTAACCTTCCCCCACCCCCCCATTCCTTCCCCAAAATCCCCATCTCTAAAGGTTTATCATTTCAACACGTTAAAGCCATTTCATTTTGACTATATAAGTAAGAGAATAAATACACTTTTTTTTTTTTTAGAATAAACCTAATAAAAATTACATTTTAAATAGAAATGCTGCAGACTTTTCCTAAAATAATTGCATTTTGCATACAAACTCCCCAACTTCTGTAGCAAGGAAATGCCTGGCCCCAACAGTGCTCCTCCAAGCTGTCCTGTGGGCAAAACCCATATAATTTCTATCTTATTTTGAAGCTTTTTCTGCCTTTCTATCTCAATTTTAAGCTTCCCCCCCTTTTCTGTCTTATGTTTGAATTTGTTATGCCTTTCTATATTATTTTTAATTTTTTTTTTTTACCTTTCTCATTTTTAACCTTTTTTTTTTTCTTTAATTTTAAGGTGTTCTCATTTTTAAGTCTTTTTCCCCTGTTTTGGTCTCATTTTTTTTTCCTATCTCATTTTTAAGCTTTTTTTTCTTTCTAATTTTTTTCCTTTCTTATTTTTAAGCCTCCTTTCCCCTTTTTATCTGATTTTTATTTTTTGCCCTTTCTATCATATTTTTTTCCCTGTCTAAGCTCCCCCCCCTTTCTCTCTCATTTTTAAGCTTTTCTTCATGCCTTTCTGTCTCATTCTTAAGCTTGTTTTAGCTTCAGTTCTAACCCGCAGCAGGACGGAGAAGCAAAACCCACCCTGGGCCGCGGACTGGAGGGGCATCACCTGCAGCATCCCCACACCCAACTCATTCTTTTGGTGGAAAAAGCAATTTTTGAGGGGACAAAACCAAGGGGAAGTTCTCTCCACTGGTTCCCCCTCCGCACGCCCGGCGCTCGCCACCCTGCTGTCTGTTTTTCCTCGCCGAGGCTCAGTTCTAATTATGTTGATTTTCTGCAGCCCACCCCCCTCCTGGCAAGCTTATTAGGGGGAATATTTTTATTTATGATGCTCTGGCCCAGCTCCCGCCGGCATTTCCAATTACTCTGCCGCTTCCTTGTAATTGTCTCTCCGTAATGGCTGCGAAACAATTGCGCTAAATGAGGTGGCTCGGCCGAGATGAGGGTTTCACTTCATTAAAGGCTAATGGATTCCCAGCTCCAGCTCTGTGGGCAAAGAGAGGGGGGGAAAAAAAAAGAAAAGAAAGAGATTTCAACAACTTCTTCTCTTGTACAGAGAGAACTTTCCTTGGCGGGAAGGGACTGGGTGCAGGGTTGGTGCTGCGGGAGCTGGCTGGCCGCAGGCTGTGGGTTGGGATTGCCGCAGCTGCGGGCAGGGAGAGTGCCAGGGTGGGGATGGGATTGGATGGGATTGGATTTGGCTGTGGGGATTGTGTATTATTAGGGTGGACTTTTGTAGATTATATTACTTTTCCTATTTATATTTTATGGTATTTATATATTAGTAATATTAATAGGTGTAGTTTATATATAAATATCTATGTATTTATATATCTATATACTTATATAGCTATGTTATATATCTACATATATAAATATATATAAAACTATTAACATATATCTACATATATAAAAATATACAAATATTAAAATAAATATACATATATATACAACATATACATATCTATATCTATCTATATAAGGTGTGTGTATATATATGTGTGTGTGTGTATATATGTATGCATGTGTATATGTACATATATATACACACACACACACACACTCCCTCTGCTGAGACCCCACCTGGAGCTCTGTGCCCAGTTCTGGAGCCTCTGTTGCAGGAAGAATCTGGAGTGCTGGAAGGTATCCAGAGAAGGGCCACGAGGATGAGCAGAGGGCTGGAGCTGCTCTGCTCTGGAGACAGCCTGAGAGAGTTGGGGTTGTGCAGTCTGGAGAGGAGAAGGCTCCCAGGAGACCTTTTTGTGGCCTACCAGGATCTGAAGGGGGCTCCAAGAAAGCTGGGGAGGGACCTTTGAGGGTGTCAGGGAGTGATAGGACTGGGGGGGGGAGGAAGGAGCAAAACTAGAGGTGGGGAGATTGAATGTTAGGAAGTTGTTCCCCATGAGGGTGGTGAGAGACTGGCAGAGGTTGCTCAGGGAGGTGGTGGAAGCCTCATCCCTGGAGGTTTTTGCAGCCAGGCTGGATGTGGCTGTGAGCAACCTGCTGTGGTGTGAGGTGTCCCTGCCCATGGCAGGGGGGTTGGGACTGGCTGAGCCTTGAGGTCCCTTCCAGCCCTGACAGTTCTGTGATTCTATTTATTTATAAGTACAGATATTTATAGATTTATATATTCCTATATTTCTATATCTATATAACACTATATATTTATGTATTTGTACTTCTGGACATTTATATATTTATGTATCCATTTATATAGAGATATATATTTATGTATATTTTTATATATTTCCAGCTATGGACATTTCTAGATATTTACATATTTTAATGCTACTCATATATAAATCTATAATGTATATATTTAAATATTTGAATATATTTGTAGTCATTTATGTTTATATATTTTATAAACATATCTGCAGCAGATCCTCCTAGAAGGTCTGTTTGACAATTTCAAACAATGGTTTGAAATGAGAGCAGGGCAGATTGAGATTGGATGTGAGGAAGTTCTGCACCAGAAGGCTGCTGGAACACTGCAGCAGGTTGCCCAGGGAAGTGGTTGAGGCTCCATCCCTGGAGATATTCAAAATCAGCCTGGATGTTTCCCTGGGCAGCCTGCTCTCATTGGAAGTGTCCCTGCTGCCTACAGAGGGGTTGGACACGATGACCTTAGAGAGTCCCTTCCAAGCCAATGCAATCTGTGAAGCTGTGAATAACATGTAGAGAGTGGATGGGTTCGATTGGATAATGTGGATGAAGACAGAGTCATCTAAGTTGGAAAAGACCTTGAAGAGCATCATGAACCCAGAGCATTCATATGGACAGTGATCAAACCATCTCTGTATTGGATGGACAGGATTGGATAATGTGGATGAAGGCACAGAGATGTCCTGTATCATGGATGTAAGAATCCACCCTAATGGGTGGCTATGGTTGGATATTGCAGCTAGAGGCTGCCCTTGAGGCCAGCAAGGCCAAGGGCATCATGGGGTAGATCAGAAGGGCTGTGGTGAGTAGGTCAGAGAGGTTCTCCTGCCCCTCTGCTCTGCCCTGCTGAGGCCACATCTGGAATCTTGTGTCCAGTTCTGGGCCCCTCAGTTCCAGAAGGGCCACAGGGAACTACTTGAGAGGGTCCAGGCCAGAGGCACAGAGCTGCTGCAGGCAGTGGAACATCTCCTGTGAGGACAGCTGAGGGAGCTGGGGCTTGGAGCTGGGAGCAGAGGAGCCTGACCTAGACCATTCTGTGAAATGCATTTAGGTACCAAAGAGCTCTGCAGAATTGGTTATGTCACGGTGGAGGGGACCTTAGATTTGCTTTAACCAAGCAAAGTGACAATTTTAGGTTTAGAAAGTAGAAAAACCTCAAACATGTGACCAAATTTCAGGAGCAGTTTGTGCCAGATGATGCTTAAACACCCCAGAGGTGGAACAAATCTAGCCCATCCCTGCAGAATGTCAGCCCTGGAATACATTTTGGAGGAGTTTGTGCCTCTGGGAGGGGCAACAGCAGCATCCAGCACCCATTTGTGTCCTGGCCTAACACCCAAATCATGGAATCACAGAATGGGTTGGGTTGGAGGGGACCTCCAAAGCTCACTCAGTCCAGCCCCCTGCACTCAGCAGGGACATCCTCCACTGGATCAGGTTGCCCAGAGCCCTGTCCAGCCTCATCTTGAATATCTCCAGGGATGGAGCCTCAACCACCTCCTTGGGCAACCTGCTGCGGTGTTCCAGCAGCCCCATGGTGAAGAGCTTCCTCCTGACACCCAACCGAAGCCTGGGTTTGTGTCTGATTTGGGGCATTTCCTGCCAAAGCAGCTGCCAGCTGCTGCTGCAGAGCTCCATTCAGCTGGCTCTGGGTGTCTGCTGCATGCTGGGAATGGCTCTGGCTGCTTCTCACCCTGCTCTTGTGGTGCCCCTCAGCAGTCAGCACAGTTTTGCCTTCATCCTTATTTCACCAGCATCCTCCTCCTCCAGTATTGCATCCAGGCTGGGATATTGCATCCTTCCAAACTTCCAGCTTCTTTTTTCCAAAGAATTCCAGAGCATCTCTATTCCCCCCCCCCCCATGCTTTTCCTTCTTTGGGAATACAAACCCTAGCTTGGCCATGGGAGTAATCCGGGATGGTACTTGGGATCATTTCAGCATGGAGCAGGAACCAGCCTGGATGGTGCAGGGCTGCTGGAAGCCCAGGAGGTTAATTCTTCTTCATTGCCAGCATGACCTTGCTGGGCTGAGCCAACAGACAGCCAGGGACCTCCCATCCAAGCCAGGGCAGACTTGGCGCAGGGTCTCCTGATGGATCCAGCCCTCCCCGACCTTAATTAGGCTCCCCTCATTAAGCACAGAGCTCATAAACCCTGCCCAGCCCCAACTCATGGCACTCAGCTGCATGAGGCAAACAGCCTGAGTGGTCACAGAGCTGCACATCCCCTCAGCCCACAGCCGTGCCCTGATTAGAATAATTAGCCAAGCGCTTGCTAATTAACACTGGGCTAGGCTGTGCCGAGGAAAGGGCCTTAGCAGCACCAGGGGCTTCATTTGTCTTCATCCCAGGACAGGGAAATGTTGCAGAGCAGCTCTGTCGGCATCAAAGCTCAGCAGAGGAATTTTCTGTGCTGGTTGGAAAGTGGGAGGAATGTGGGAGCATGGCTGGGGAGGGTTCCACCTCCAGCTGGTGCACCACAGATAGATTTGCAGGGGGAGAATGAGGAGTTTGGAGGTTTTTGTGTCCTGGAGTGACGCTGGGAGTAGATCACAGAATCATGGAATGGCCTAGGCTGGAAGAGACTTTAGAGAGCATCTAATCCAAGCCCCTGCCATGGGCAGGAGCATCTCAGCTAGCCCAGATTACTCCAGGCCCCATCCAACCTGGCCTGGAACATCTCCAGGGAGGAGGCATCCACAGCCGCCTTGGACAATCTGTGCCAGAGTCTTGCCACCCTCGTTGGGAGGAATTTCTTCCTAAGATCCAATCTAAACCTATTCTCCTTCAATTGAAATTTTAGGTATAGTGATGAAAACTCAGGAGGTTGTGAGAAATGTCACCTTTTGGTGTTAAATATTGAAGGAAAAAGCATTTCATTGAATTTGAAAGCATAAGAGTTACTTTGCTGGGGGAACTGAATGACTCTGATTTACAAACAAATGTCAGCTCCCCACCCCCTGAATCTTGAGGTTTTCTTATGAGATCAGGAATTAAATATAGATTTTTTTGGGGGGTGGGGAGGGGGTGGGAGGGCAGGGCAGGGATTTGGTTGATTTAGGGATGCTGGAAGCCTTTGATAGCAGCTGAGTATCATAGAATGGTTTGGGTTGGAAGGGACCTCCCATTTTACAGCCTTAACCTGATGCTTGGCGCAGCAATCAGAAATTTGGGCTGAAAAGCACCTTTTGGACCAAAATCCCCCTAAATTTGTGTGCCAGGGCTGGGCCTTCAGTTAAACAGCAGCAACAAATTTTTTTCTTGGCAGCAAAGGCACAGGTAAGGAGTTGACCCAGACATGTCTGTGCCACCAGACAGCCCCAGGCTGCCTGTGGCTCTGAAGCCAAGACAGGGATGGAATTTTGGATCTGCCCTGCACCAAAATTGTCCTTTTCCCCCAGCTAGTTCAGATGGGTTCATTAAAGCCACATCACCCCTCACAGGAGGGGCTGTGGGATGGGGCAGAGCCCCACCAGGCTGCTGGCAGTCTGCAGAGGGGAAAAAATCAGCACTTGGATTCATGGAGCTGAGGTCTTTGCTTTGGTCCCAGGCAATGGCTTCAGTTTACTTTCAGGTAGTGGCCATGGGCTGAGCCAAGCCAGCATCACTGGGTTGATTTTAACCAACATCCTTGGTTGAGTTCTAGCCAGCAGCAGTAGTTTGGTTCTAACTTGCATCAGTCCCAGCCATCACATAAGAGAATCATACGATTGTTTGGGTTGGAAAAGACCTCCAGGATCATCAGACCCAACACTCCCCTAGCCACCAAACCACGTCCTGAAGTGCCACCTCTAGCTTCCTCCTCTGCAGTGTCCTTGGTGCAATCTTAGCTTAGTTTGCTTTGGCCCCCATGAGCATCCTCAGTTTGTGTTTAATGGCTGTGTTGAAAAACACCAACTCTCATGGCCTGATTCTAGTGTCCTTCAGTGAATCATGGAATGCTTTGTATTCAGAGGCACCTTAAAAACCATCCAGTCCAAGCCCCTGCAGCCCCCAGGGACATCCCCAACCACAGCAGGTTGCTCACAGCCCCAAACAACCTGAGCTGCACTGCTGCCAGCCATGGGGCAGCTCCCACCTCTCTGGGCAGCCTGGGCCAGGCTCTCCCCACCCTCAGCCTCAAACATTTCTCCCTTCTCTCCACTCTCAAGCTCCCTCTTTGCCTTCCAAACCATCCCCCCTTGTGCCATCACTACACTCCCTGCTAAAGGTCCCTTCCTATCTTTCTGGTGGGCTGATTAAGTGCTGAAAGGCCACCAGAAAGTCGCCCTGGAGCCTTATCCAGGCTGAACAAGTCCAACCTGCTCTGGTTGGGGATGTCCCTGCTGGCTTCAAGGGGTTGGACTGGATGAGCTTTAAGGTCCCTTCCCACCCAATGCAGTCTGGCATTCCATCATCCTATGCAAACAATGAGCACAAACTGACTTTCCCAAACCCCTTTCCTGGCTGTTTTGGTGCTGCTCTCACCCTGCCCTCCCCTGCCCTTCCCTCCCTTCCCCATCCCTGGAAAGCCGCAGCAGCCGGGCGCGTTCCCGGGGCTCTGAGGATAATTAAGTTGCAATTTCAGCTCAGGGCTGGTTGTTGGTTTGAGTGTTTTTTGTTCCAAGAGCTCATTCTTCATTATCCTCCACTAACAATTTTAATTTTCCCCTTATTAAAGCATCCCAGACGCTGCCTTATTGTGTGCCTGGGAGCTGAAATTCCTGGCTGGGGGAATGCTGCACATCTGGGCTTGTTCTGCAGATGTTTTGCTGCTGCTTTGAGGAGGAGCAGAACATCAAAAGCTGCCATCAAAATGCTTTCAGGCACACACAGCCCCCCGGGGTGGGGTTGTGCAGGCTGGGGTGGGAACACCCTTGGCACGATGAAGAGCCCCAATAAATTTTATTCTGGAGCCCCAGAATGAAATAATAATTAAAGCACAATGACTGGGATGGGTGAGCAGCAGGACCTGGGGGGGTCAAACACCTGAATTTTGGTGATCAAAACCTATTCTGCATTTTTTTTTTTTTTTGGCCAGAAAATCACCTGAGACATGCAGGACCATCACAAGGACTCCTGTGCATGTGCTGCATGTGTTCATGGGGCAGCTCTGCTGTCAGGCCAGGCTGAGGGAGCTGTGGAGGTTCAGCCTGGAGAGGAGAAGGCTCCAGGGGCACCCCAGAGCTGCTTGCCAGGACCTGAAGGGATCCTGCAGGAAGGCTGCAAAGAGACTTTTGCTGAGGGTGTCTAGAGGCAGGCCAAGGGGGAATGGTTTGGAGCTGAGGCAGAGCAGGGTTAGAGTGGAGCTGAGGAAGAAGTTGTTCAGCAGGAGGGAGGTGAGACTCTGGCACAGGCTACCCAGGGAGGCTGTGGCTGCCTCCTGCCTGGGGGTGTTGAAGGCCAGGCTGGATGAGACCTTGAGCAGCTGAGTCCAGCTGAGAGGTATCCCTGGGCATGGCAGGAGGTTGGAGGAGATGAGCTCTGAGGTCCCTTCCAGCCTGAGCCATGCTGTGACTCCGTGCTCTGCCTGTGTGCATTGCTGTGCATCTGAACACCCAGCTGCATGCCTCCATCTCCATGAACAGGGAGCTGCCTGCCTGTGCCTGCCCATGGCTATTTGCATATATGCAAATGCACACCGATGCCCCCAGCCCTCCCACCACAATCTTTTGTGTTCTTTGCCTGCTTGGAGCCATGCCCAAGCTGGGCAAGGACAGACCTGTTCAGATCCAGTCACTGTCCACTGCTCTCCTGATTCCCACCCCAGCACCTTCCCAGTCTTCCCATTCTCTCCCCAGCTTCCTTGGGAAGTTTGATTCCCCTGGTCCCTGATCCCCATTCCACAGAAATGGTCGCTTTCTGGGTGCTCCTTGTTAGCACTGTTGCTGCTGCAGGGCCAGATCGCATTTCTATTCAAATCAGACATGGAGGGGGAGGATTTCTGGCCCCTTGCTGTGGCTGGCGATGAAGGAGGTAAATTTGAACCCCTTGGGTTGGCCACACATAATGGCACCAGGGCTTGATTGGGGCAATTAGGGACAGCTCTGAGCTGCCTGCTGCAGGATTTGCATTTCACCCCTTACCTGGCCTAATGAGGGCCATTTTCAGCCTCACTTCAGTGGCTTCTTGCAGAGTTGGGCTGAGAATCCCAGGTGGAAACTCACAGTGGGGAACAGCACTGAATTTTGGCCCCTTTTGGCAGGATATGGCAAATCTCTTTTGCTTTTCTTTTTACCACTGTGAATAGTGTTGGAGCATGGAGAGCACCCCTGCAGTGATGGGGGAGGGGGTTTCTTGGGGAGGAACAAGGAGAGTTTGGTGTTGGGGTTGCAAAGCATCATTTGTGCAAGGGCCACATTAGCCCAGAACTGGCTCTCGGACCCCATCCTGGGGGGAACTCCTGGGATGAGAGTGCTACAGGAAGGACATGGACCTGATGGAGAAGCTCCATAGGAGGCCAAAAAATGCTCAGGGGGTTGGAGCAGCTCTGCTATGGGGTCAGGCTAAGGGAGCTGGGGGTGTTCAGCCTGGAGAAGAGAAGGCTCCAGGCAGACCTTAGAGCAACCTTCCAGTACCTGAGGGGGCTACAAGAAGACTGCAGAAGGACTGATCCCAAAGGCCTGCAGGGACAGGACCAGGGACAATGGTTTGGAATGAGAGCAGAGCAGATTGAGATTGGATGTGAGGAACAAATTCTGCACCAGGAGGCTGCTGGAACACTGCAGCAGGTTGCCCAGGGAGGTGGTTGAGGCTCCATCCCTGGAGATACTGAAGGTGAGGCTGGACAGGGCTCTGGGCAACCTGATGCAGGGGAGGATGTCCCTGCTGCCTGCAGGGGGTTGCACTGGGTGAGCTTTGGAGGTCCCTTCCAGCCCAAACCTTTCTATGATGATTCCATGATTCTGTCACCAGGCAGCACTGGGAAGATAACCTTTTACCCCTAAATACCCAAGAAAAATAATGGGACTCATATACAGACATCTATAACTATGTATGAACTATCTAAATATACATTAAAATATATTTTATATGTCATCTGCATCACTCCCATTATATTGGATATATTCCCAAATATGGGAGTGATATGGATTATTTATTACTGCCATATATGTATCATATCCCAGCACAGATCAACACTCCTGCCCCACTTGTGTGATCTACAACTGACTGAAGGAGCCTTGATCCAAGCGCTGGAGCAGCTCTGTTGTGAGGCCAGGCTGAGGGAGCTGGCGATGGGGAAGGTTCCAGGGGCACCTCAGAGCTGCCTTCCAGTGCCTGAAGGGATCCTACAGGAAGGCTGCAGAGAGACTTTTCCTCTGAGGGTATCTGGAGACAGGCCAAGGGGGAATGGTTTGGAGCTGAGGCAGAGCAGGGTTAGGCTGGAGCTGAAGAAGAAGCTCTTCAGCAGGAGGCAGGTGAGACTCTGGCACAGGCTGCCCAGGGAGGCTGTGGCTGCCTCCTGCCTGGGGGTGTTGAAGGCCAGGCTGGACGAGACATGTATCAGCTCAGTCTAGGTGTGAGGTGTCCCTGCCCATGGCAGGAGGTTGGAGATGAGCCTCCTTTCCCAGCTAGGAATTTGGGCTGAAACTCACCCTTTTTAGGCACATTTCTCCTCCAAATCAGATTGCTTGGGAGGGGATTTTGCTGCAAAAGGAAAGCATCACATAGGTAGGGAAATTCCTTGGTGGCTTCTGCGCCTGGTGGAGCGCCCCACAACCATCCATTAATGCCCCCAACCCAGGCTTTTTCCCCTCAAAATCCGGCAGGGCCGTGCCCTGGTTGCTGTGTATTGCACAGGACTCAGTTTTGTGGAAGCAGGAGAGCGCCGCGGGGTCGCTGGACATCTGCATCCGGGCCAGGGGGGAGGTTTCGAAAGCATCGCAGCAATTGTGTAGGAAACTTAACCCCGGGGCAGGGAGAGGTAGAATCAGCTCAGCGCTTCCAGTGAGAGCGCCTGGAGCAGTGCAGAGTTGCAAAAGTCCAGGCGGAGTTTCAAACAACCATGCCCACAGGCGCTGCATTGCAGAGGGGCAGAAGCAGTTGTGTGGGTTTTGCACTGAGGAGCTGGAGAGGCAGGCAGCCACGCATGGCAGAGCTGCAGAAGTGCAAACAGCCTGCAGGCTCAGAGCCTTGGAAAACCTGCAGCAGATTGCATTGCAAAACCTCCAGAGACTGCAATGCAAACCCTGCAAACAGGTTGCAAACCCTGCAAGAAGGCTGGGTTGGATTGCATTGCAAAACCCCCAAAGCAGATTGCATTGGGAAACTGCAGACAGAGTGCATCACAAAAGCCCCAAACCATCACAGTGCAAAACCTGCAAACAAATTTCATTGCAAAACTCACAACGTTGGTTGCATTACAGTGCATTGCAAAACCTGATGGTACACACAGTGCACTTCAGCACACAACCTGCAAATCCCAAACCTGCTAACTGTGCACTGCAAGAATGGCAACCAGGCTGCACTGCAAAGGCCACAAACTCCTATTGCACTGCAAAACCTGCAAAGGGAATGGAGTGGAGTGGAGTGGATTGGACTGGATTGGAATAGACTGGACTGGATTGGATTTGATTGGAATGCATTGGATTGGATTGGATTGGAATAGACTGGGTGGGATTGGATTGGATTGGATTGGATTGGATTGGATTGGATTGGATTGGATTGGATTGGATAGAATTGGATGGGATTGGATTGGATTGGATTGGATTGGATTGGATAGAATTGGATGAGATGGGATTGGATTGTAAACCAGGCAAACACATCTGATCTCCAACCCCACAAACAGGTTGGATTGGATTGCAGAAGCTGCAAGGTGCAGTGCAGAAGCTTCCAGCATTTTGGATTGCACAGACACTGTGACCTGGATTGGGTTGCACTGCATTGGAATGTGGAACTTCAAACAAATCCACTGGGCTACAAAACCTGCAACCAGATGGAATTGCAAAACTTGCAGACTCACTGCATTGCAGAACTCAAGGCCACATAGAATCACAAAATACATTGGGTTGGGAGGATACTATCCGAGGTCATCTTGTCCAACCTCCCTACAGTGAACAGAGACAGAGAATCATAGGATCATGGAATGGTTTGGGTTGGAAGGGACCTCCAAAGCTCACTCAGTCCAGCCCCCTGCAGTCAGCAGGGACATCCTCCACTGGATCAGGTTGCCCAGAGCCCTGTCCAGCCTCACCTTCAGTATCTCCAGGGATGGAGCCTCAACCAGCTCCCTGGGCAACCTCCTGGAGTGTTCCAGCACCCTCCTGGTGCAGAACTTGTTCCTCACATCCAATCTCAATCTGTCCTGCTCTCATTCCAAACCATTGTCCCTGGTCCTGTCCCTGCAGGCCTTTGGGAACAGTCCTTCTGCAGCCTTCTTGTAGCCCCCTTCAGGTACTGGAAGATTGCTCTGAGGTCTGCCTGGAGCCTTCTCTTCTCCAGGATGAACAGCCCCAGCTCTCCCAGCCTGTCCCCACAGGAAAGGTGCTCCAGCCCTCTGAGCTCCTCCACATCTCATTGCTTAGCATAAACTTCAAACAAACACTTCAGATTGCAAACCCTACAAAGCCACTGCTCCACAGACCCTCAAAGACCTGGGCTGCCATTGTAGGGTGCCTCAAACCCACTCAACTCATTGCTTGCATCATGCCACCATCCCCCCACTGCACACAGCTGCATTGCAAATCCTGCAACCCCCTCCATGCACTGCAAGAACCGCAAGCAGGCTGCACTGCAACCCCCATGGGCAGCTTGCAGTGCATTGCAAACCCTGCAGAGACATCACCAAACCCAGACACCTGCACAGGCCCTCAGCTCCCAGTGCTGAGTCCATTTCCTGTCATTGCCAACAAATTAGTGCCAGCAGCTCCCTGACATGGGAATTACTTCCCTCTTTGGCTTTGGGAAGCTCAGGTTTAATGATGGCAATCTTCCTCTGCCCCCTCTCCCTTTGAATCCTTTCTGTTCCCATTTCACCTTTTTTGTGTGCCCTGCTGCCTCTCCCCTCACCTGATCCCAAGTTTGGTGTTTATTAGGAAGCAGAAATTACTTTTTCTTCCAGAATGGTTTTGTTGGGGCTGGGCAGTTTCACAAACACCAACTCCCAAATTTGCTTGAAGCCCTTTCAAGAGTAATTGATGCTGCTGGAAAAGGAGATGTCCCAGCTCAACATCCTTAGCACCAATGCCTTATTAACCTAATTTAATATTAATTAAGTGAATGCAGAGTACTTGAGCAAAGCTCTTTAAGCCTCAGTTAGCCAAAGCTCATTGGGTGAAGTTCAGCAAGGCCGAGCGCCAGGTCCTGCACTTGGGTCACAGCAACCCCATGGTGAGCTCCAGACCTGGGGATGTGTGGTTGCAACCTGGAGAGGGACCTGGGGGTGTTGGTTGGCAGTCACTGCCCATCACCCAGCAGTGCCCAGGTGCCAAGCAGGGCAATGGCCTCCTGGCTTGGGTCAGAAGCAGGGTGGGCAGCAAGGACAGGAGGTGACCATCCCCCTGTGCTCAGCACTGGGGAGACCACAGCTCGAGTGCTGTGCTCAGCTCTGGGCCCTCCCTGCAGGAAGGACATTGAGGGGCTGGAGCCTGTCCAGAGAAGGGAATGAGGCTGGAGAAGGGCCTGGAGCCCCTGGGCTAGAGGAGGGGCTGAGGGAGCTGGGGGGGTTGAGGCTGGAGAAGAGGAGGCTGAGGGAGACCTCCTTGCTCTCTGCAGCTCCCTGCAGGGAGGTTGGAGTGAGGAGGGGACAGCCTCTGCTGCTTGGTGGCAAGGGACAGGAGCAGAGGCAATGGTTCCAAGCTGCAGCAGGGGAGGTTCAAGCTGGATCTGGGAAATATTTCTGGCCTGGAAGGGTTGCCAAAGCTTGGAATGGTCTGGCCAGGGCAGTGCTGGAGTCACCCTCCCTGGGGGTGTTGCAGCCCCATGTGGAGCTGGTGCTTAGGGACATGGTTTGGTGCTGAGCCTTCAGTGTTGGGTCGAGGCTTGGGCTGGGGGAGCTTGCATGGATTCTGTCATTATGGGATTCTGCAGTTCTCCCCCTTCAGGCTTGTCCAGGCCTGGCCCAGGCTGCCCAGTGCAGTCCCCATCCCTTGAGGGGTTTCAAAGCTGTGGAGATGCGGATTTGAGGATCATGGTTTAGTGGTGACCTGGCAGGGCTGGGGAAAGGGTTGGACTCCATGATCTGCAAGTCTCTTCCAACCTTTCTGTGATTCCATTATCCCAAAATTCCAAGGATATCTATTAGCCCAGGATGCTCAGCTCCTCACCCCACTGCTGGGATGCATCTCTGTGGCTGATGGCTCAGTGGCTGGATGTGAGGAGCTATTCCACAAGTCAGGATTCATTTAGATTTTTCCTTGAGAAACAAATCTCTCTAACTTTATCTCTGGATCTGGGATATAGATCTGCCAGGATGTGAAACCCTGCTTAGGTTGCTTGAAATTCAAATCTTGGCTCCAGATCCCTCGAATCCACCTCAACCCCAGGTCTGAGGACTGGAATTAGTGCAGGGATGGATTCTGGGCATTGCAAGCTCTGGAGTTTGTGTTACCATGACAACCAGGATTTTTATCCTCTTGGTTCAGCATGAGCTGGAGCCACTGGGAAGGATATTCCCTCCTGAGATCCCCCAAGGTGGTATGGTCAGGTCAGAAGTAAAATAAAAACATCTCCCCACCTGCCAACAACAAAATGAAAAATCCGCAATTTGGATGAAATCCCTCTTGGAATGAGCCAAAAAGAGGCAAATTTGGGGATGCCACAACCCAGCTGGCCCAGGGGTCTTTGTGCCATGCTCTAAACCAGCCCCAAACCACCTGAGACCTAATGGAAACGGAATTGGTGCTAGAGAAATCTCATTTGCCCTTCTCTGTATCAGGTTGAAAGGCTCTGGTGTGGGCTGAGTTGGAGTTCATGGAAGTCAAGAACAGGAGGGAGAATATCCTCAATTTTCCAGGGAATAAAATGCTCCAGACCAAACCAACCTATTGTACCCTCAGCAAGTTCACTGATGATGCAAAAAAGGGGGGGTGGCTGACACCTGTCAGGCCGTGCAGCCATACAATGAAATGTGGACAGGCTGAGAGCTGGCTTCAGCTTCATGAAGGTCAATAAGGACAAGGTCAGGGTCCTGCATCTGGGGAGGAATAACAGCAGGCACCAGGACAGGTTAGAGGCTGCCCTGCTGGAGAGCAGCTCCACAGAGAAAGACCTTGGGCAGCAAGTTCTGCATGGGACAGCAATGTGCCCTTGTGGTCAAGAGAGACAATGGGGTCCTGGGGTGCAGCAAGAAAAGTGTGGCCAGCAGGGCTGGGGAGGTTCTGCTCCCCCTCTGCTCTGCCCTGCTGAGACCACAGCTGCAATCCTGTGTCCAGTTTGGGGCTCTTCAGTTCAAGAGAGACAGAGACTTGCTGGAGAGAGTCCAAGGGAGAGCCAGCAGGATGCTTAGGGGACTTGAGCATCTCCCTGTGAAGAGAGACTGAGAGCCCTGGGGGTGTTTAGTCTGGAGAAGAGAAGGCTGAGAGGGATCTGCTCAATGTCTATCAATATCTGAGGGGTAGGGGTCAAGGGGAGGGGGCTAGGCTCTTTTGGGTGGTGCTCAGTAATAAGCCAAGGAACACCAGGGACAAGTTTGAACAGAGAAGGTTTCACCTGACCATGAGGAGAAACTTCTTTGGGGTGAGGGTGACAGAGCCCTGGAGCAGGCTGCCCAGGGGGGTTGTGGAGTCTCCTCCTCTGGACACATTCAAAACTCACCTGGATGCATTCCTGTGCGCCTGCCCTGGGTGATGCTGCTCTGCCAGGGTTGGATTGGATGATCTCTGGAGGTCCCTTCCAACCTCTAATGTTCTGTGATTCTGTGATTTACCTGTGGGAAATGATTTCCACTGATCTGCTTTTCCTCTCCCCAATCTCAGCACCACTTTGTTACTGCTGGGATCTTTATTATTTAATTTTTAACAAGTTGTCCAAATCTGACAGAGTTCAGGCATGGTATTTATTGTCAGTTCTTAATTTTTCCTATTGGAAACCAACTCCTTGCTGGAATTCCCTAAAAATAAGTGAAAACAGGGTGGGTGGGGGGGATAAGGAGGGGGGGAAGTGAATTTCCAGAATGTTCCATGTTAGGACACTGTGGTAAGAGGCCAGCCTGTGGGTGGTGTTTGGAGGATGAGCTGAAAATGCAGATTTTGTAGGAAAACAACCTTAAAACCAGAAGATTTGGCTCCTAAACCTCTCAACCAAGGGGAATTTCACCCAGAAACAATGCCAAGAATTTAGGCACAACCTAAATCGGGTCAGGATTTCCTTGCTCTCCACCCAATAGCCAACTTGTAGCTGGTAATGACTTCTTAACAGCTTTTTTTCCTCGGGATGGAGCAGTTTTAGCTCCCAACCATCCCAGAGAAGGCCGAATGAAGCCCAAATGAAAGATTCTGGCTCCGGGTTTTTTGCTCTCCCTGTGTCAAACAATGCTGTTGGCATAGAAACAGCCTTCTGTGGAAAGGTCACCTGCGGGGAGGGTGGTTTAGGTGTAATTCAAGGAGATTACAGGGGATTAGGGTGCGCTCAGATAGCTGTTTTTAGGGAGGGAGGGTGCCTGGCTGTCCTCTCCACATCTGTAGCCATCCTCCTCTGTGCCTGCAAACCCTCTGTATACACTGAGAGATAGAGCAATATTTACAGGAAATATGATAACAACATCCAGAAAGATTTTCTCACTTCACAGGTCTAAAAGGTTTTATTTTTTTTTCCCTCCTCTAGTTTTCTTCTCCCCCTGTTTCCTCCCTCCCCTCCCCGCCACGTGCTCGGGGGCGATAGCGGAGCCCAGTGCCTCTCCTCTGTGTTTTTCACTTGGCTTTAATTAAACCTCAGACAGGGCTTGAGAAATGTGGTGAGAGAAGATAATTGAGCTTGTTCCCCACACGGGGCTGGAGCTGGGCACGGGGGAAAAAAACAGGATGAGAAAAAGGGAAATCGGGGGGAGAAGCAAAGGTGCTGGTGAGTGGCCGAGGCACTGCAGCCAGGGTGGCAGCTGTGCAGGTGCCAGGCTGAAAAGCTTCATTTTCAGCCCAGCAATGGCTCCAAACCTGCCACTTCTCAGCCCATTTGGCAATGCTGTATTTTTACACATCTGGAGCCAGAATAATCAGCAACTGGCTTGGATACTCTCCCTCTCCCTCTCCCTCTCCCTCTCCCTCTCCCTCTCCCTCTCCCTCTCCCTCTCCCTCTCCCTCTCCCTCTCCCTCTCCCTCTCCCTCTCCCTCTCCGTCTCCCCTTCCCAATAAGGATGAGGAGGTTTCATTACTACCACACTCATTGAAAATACCTCCAAAAGTCAAATTTGTACTCTTTTGAGACTAAAAATCTCTTCTTTTCCCAAGCCTTTTTCCCCACTATGAAGGAAAATTGGAGTGTTGGAAGTGTTTTGTGATGGTGGAACTAAAGATAGGATGAGAGGAAATGGGTTTGAGTTGTGGCAGGAGAGGTTTAGGTTGGACTGAGAAAGTGGTGAGGGACTGGAAGAGGCTGCCCAGGGAGATGGTGGAGTCCCCATGCCCTGTGGCCATGGCACTTGGGGCCATGGTTGAGTGGCCATGGTAGTGTTGGGTTGGGGTCACCATCCCTGGAGGTGTTCAAGAAGCTGCAGATGTGGTGCTTCAGGACATGGTTTAGTGGTCATGGTAGTTGGGTTGGACTCAATGATCTTAGAGGTCTTTTCTGACCTCAGAACTTCTATGGGATGAGCTTGCTGCACCCTACTTCCATTCCTGTTGGGATACAACAAGAGAGAAAAGCTGTCAGAGTCTGGAAATGGATGGCAAAAAGCTGGCAGAGGAACCCAAATCCCTCTTCCCTTGCAGCTCTAATAGACCGTGGGAGCCAACATTTGGTTCTCATTATTTCTGGTGGCTGCAGCTTGTCAGAGGATATTGTTTGCATCCTGGAGGAAATATTCCATTTTAACTGCATTTGCATTCCAAGGAGTCAAAATACTGAGGGGTTTTAGCCACAGATACTGTAATTTATTTTTATTTCAGAGGGAAATTCCAACGGAGTTTTGTGTTTGGCTACATGGAAGCAAAAAAAAATTCAACCAAAAACCTTCACTACTCTGTCTGCAGCCCTGAAATGTTTTGACATTTGGAAATGTTAGTTTGCAATTGACATTTCAACAGAAAGCAGTATCAGAATGGCACTGAGTGGAGCTGGAGGTTCCAATCAAAAATTTAGCTTCATTGAAGCACTTCAAAATGTGATGGTTTCCCCCTGCTCTGAAAGAGGCCTTTGGAAAAAAGCTTTTAGTGGCTGAAGAAGTCCAGAGTTTGCCCTTGGTTTGACTGTTCAATGGGCTTGGCCAGATGACCATGGAGGGGAGTCACAGAAAGTTAGGGGCTGAAAGGGACCTCCAGAGATCACCCAGCCCCAACCCCCTGCCAGAGACACAGAGGCACATCCAGGAGGGTTGGAAAATCTCCAGAGCAGGAGACTCCACAACTTCTCTGGGCAGCCTGCTCCAGGCTCTGTCACCCTCAGAGGGCATCAGGAGAAATCCAATGCAAATCAAGTCCCAGGTCCTCAGGGTGTGTTTGACAGCAGCCTGTGGATGCTCTTCCAAGGCAGGAGTCCAGAGGTCTTTTTTATTACAGCATGACAGAATGGGAGGGGTTGGAAGGGACCTCTGAAGCTCACACAGCCCAAGCCCCTGCCAGAGCAGGGCACCCAGGGCAGGGCACCCAGAACACATCCAGGTGGTTGGAAAGGCTCCAGAGCAGGAGACTCCACAACCTCTCTGGGCAGCCTGCTCCAGCCTCTGGCACCCTCACAGGGACAAAGTTTCCCCTCCTGTTCCCAGGGCACCTCCTCTGCTCCAGCTTGCCCCCAGTGCCCCTTGTGCTGTCCTTGGCCATCCCTGAGCAGAGCCTGGCTCCAGCCCTGCACAGCTTTATCCCCAGCCATGAGGGCAGCCCTCAGGCTCCTCTGCTCCCAGCTCCAAGCCCCAGCTCCCTCAGCTGTCCTCACAGGAGATGTTCCACTGCCTGCAGCAGCTCTGTGCCTCTGGCCTGGACTCTCTCAAGCACTTCCCTGAGGTCCTTCTTGAACGATGCTGGACCCCCTCCAGCTGCCCACTCCAGTGGGGTGAGACAGCAGAATTTGGGGGTGTTTTG
The DNA here is from genome assembly GCF_027791375.1 of Indicator indicator. Lineage (NCBI taxonomy): Eukaryota > Metazoa > Chordata > Aves > Piciformes > Indicatoridae > Indicator > Indicator indicator. The sequence continues at coordinate 8,229,573 of NC_072043.1, forward strand.
TCCATCAATTGCAATATTGCATAAATCAGCTTCAATTCCTCCCCTAAAACAGAGGACATCCCCCCGAAGCCACAACAACCCAAACTTGCATTTAGCCCCACATTGTCTGATGGCCAACAGCACTGGAGGTGAGCAGTGTCTGTTCAGCAGGGAGCAGCTGTGTAGGACATGTACCAATGATGTCTCCATGCAGAGCTGAAAATGACCTCTCAGAGGTCACTTTTGAATCTTCTTTATCCTGGTCCTTGCAGCTCCCACTTCATGGCAAATAAAACCATGGGTCCTGCTTGACCAACCTGGTCTTATCCTGTGGTGACCCTGCTGAGTGTGTGAGGGGCAGGCTGGGGATGTGACTACATGGAATTCAGTAATGCCATTGACACTGTCCCACAGCATCCTCCTGCAGAAACTGGCTGCTGATGGCTTGGGTTTGTGGATGCTGTTCTGGGTAAAAAAGTGTCCCAAAGAGTGGTGGGGACTGGAGAGAACTCCAGTTGGTGGCCAGTCACAAGTGGCTCAATGCTGGGACCAGTTCTCTTTGATATCTTCTTCAGTGATCTGGATGAGGAGATTGAGGCATCCTCAGTAAGTCTGCAGATGGCATCAAGCTGGGTGCCACTGTTTGGAGGCTTTACAGAGGGACCTGGCCAGGCTGGATGGATGAGGCCAGTGGGATGAGGTTCAAGAAGGCCAAGTGCTGGCCTTGATGACTGTTATAGTCAGCACCGCATGGCTGGCTCTTCTCTGAAGGGTCAATTTGTTGCTCCTTGTCCTTGTTCAGCGACTGCTTAGCTGAAACAAAGGGTCCATGAGGGTGGTTGGTTGGGGAAGGAGAAGGTTCATTTGCCTGCCTCTTACTTGGAGTTTGACTGAAAACAGGGAAGTCCTCAGTCTCTGTGGAAATGAAGCCATTGAAAGACAACAATCTGGGAACATCCTAGTGTGGAGATCCTGGATGTGAGCTTCATGGCTTTCATTAATTTTTGTTGAATATTGATACCTAATGAGCACAGCACCACACCCAGTGCTCCACAGGGTGAAAGCTGCATCCCCAGGGTATATCCAGGGAGCCAACACTGCCCATGAGCTGGCAGTGCCCAGGTGCCAAGCAGGGCAATGGCCTCCTGGCTTGGGTCAGAAGCAGGGTGGGCAGCAGGGACAGGAGGTGACCATCCCCCTGTGCTCAGCACTGGGGAGGCCACAGCTTGAGTGCTGTGCTCAGCTCTGGGCCCTCCCTGCAGGAAGGACATTGAGGGGCTGGAGCCTGTCCAGAGAAGGGAATGAGGCTGGAGAAGGGCCTGGAGCCCCTGGGCTAGAGGAGGGGCTGAGGGAGCTGGGGGGGTTGAGGCTGGAGAAGAGGAGGCTGAGAGAGACCTCCTTGCTCTCTGCAGCTCTCTGCAGGGAGGTTGGAGTGAGGAGGGGACAGCCTCTGCTGCTTGGTGGCAAGGGACAGGAGCAGAGGCAATGGTTCCAAGCTGCAGCAGGGGAGGTTCAAGCTGGATCTGGGAAATATTTCTGGCCTGGAAGGGTTGCCAAAGCTTGGAATGGTCTGGCCAGGGCAGTGCTGGAGTCACCCTCCCTGGGGGTGTTGCAACCCCGTGTGGAGCTGTGCTTAGGGACATGGTTTGATGCTGAGCCTTCAGTGTTGGGTCGAGGCTTGGGCTGGGTGAGCTTGCAGGGCTCTGCCAACTAGAGATATTCTGGGATTCTGTGACTATGCTCACTCTTACTCTCAAATTAATCAGATTTCATTTTGATGGACAAAATAATGACAATATCCATTTTTCCTTGGGAAACTCTGGATTTCTTAGCTGCATTTTCAATGGAATTCCGGCATGACCTCTCCTGAATCACACCAAGTGCAGACCTGGGCAGCTGTGGCTCGTGGGGCTCCTGCAGCTCAGCTCTCTCACAGCCTTCCTGCAGGCTATTAATAGTTTATGAACTCCACTGAAACTCTGCCTAAAAGCTCCCCCTGTGCCAAGTGGCTCCATGCAGGAATTATTAAGAAAAGAGGTTTTTAATCAAATTACAAAGCAGCATCAGGGCACCTTTGCCATGCTCCTGCAAACCATCCTCTGCCTACTCCTGGGCTGTAAAATGTGGCTGGGCTTGGGGGGCTCTGATCCCATTTCCTTAAGGATTGAAGCAGCACTGGGGAAACAAAATCCTCTCAGGAGGGTAAAACTCTTCTCAGGGGGGTAAAAATCTTCTCAGCAGGGTGAAAATCTTCTCAGGAGGTGAAACTTCTCAGGACGGTAAAAGTCTTCTCAGGAGGGTGAAAAAAGTTCTCAGGAGGGTGAAAATCTCAGGAGGGTAAAAATCTCAAGAGGGTGTTTCCAGCAGTGTTTGTTGCTGAGCCCAGCTGATGTACAGGGTTTTGCATGAAGAGGCTGAAGCTGCAGGGATGAATATTTGCAGCCTGTTGTCGCAGGGTACCTCAAATTTTGGAGCCCTATCCCCCAGGAGAAAATGGCTGCCCATGGCCTGGATGGATGTGTTCTTTGCTGGGTGAAGAACTGGCCAGGCCCAAAGCATAGTGGGGAATGAAGTTGACTCCAGGTGGTGGCCAGTCACAAGTGGTGTCCCCAGGGCTCCGCACTGGGACCAGCTCTCTTTAGCATCTTTGTCAATGATCTGGGTGAGGGGATTGAAACAACCTCAGTGAGTTTGCAGATGACAAGGTCTGCTGGAGGGGCTACAGAGGCACCTGGCCAGGCTGCAGGGATGAGCCAAGGCCAATGGGAGGAGGTTCAACAAGGCCAAGGGCTGGGTCCTGCCCTTGGGGAACAACCACTCCAGGAAGGCTCCCAGGCTGGGGCAGGAGGGCTGGAAAGTGCCCAGCAGGAAAGGCCCTGGGGGTGCTGGGGGACAGCAGCTGGAGATGAGGCAGGGGGTGGCCAGGTGGGCAAGAAGGGCACCAGCAGCCTGGGCTGGAGCAGCAATGGTGTGGGCAGCAGGAGCAGGGCAAGGATTGTGCCCCTGGACTGGGCACTGCTGAGGCCACCCCTTGAGTGCTGGCTTCAGTTTTGGGCTCCTGACTGCCAGAAGGACATTGAGAGGCTGGAGCAGGAGCAGAGAGGGGCAAGGAAGCTGGGGAAGGGTCTGGAGAAGAGGGCTGGGGAGGAGCAGCTGAGGGAGCTGGGGGTGTTGAGCCTGGAGAAGAGGAGGCTGAGGGAGACCTCATTGCTCTCTGCAGCTCCCTGCAAGGAGGCTGGAGCCAGGTGGGGGTTGGGCTCTGCTCCCAAGGAACAAGGGACAGGACAAGAGGAAATGGCTTCAAGTTGCCCCAGGGCAGGTTTAGGCTGGACATGAGGAACAATTTCTTCATGGAAAAGATTTTCAAGTCCTGGCCCAGTCTGCGCAGGGCAGTGGTGGAGTCCCCATCCCTGGAGGGGTTTGAAAGCCCTGGAGATGTGGTGCTGAGGGATGTGGTTTGGTGGTACCCTGGCAGTGCTGGGTTCAGGGCTGGACTCAATGGTCTTAAATGTCTCTTCCGACCTTAGCGATTCCATGGTTCTATGAAGGAAGAATTTTTCCAGCCTGGTGCTACCTGTGGGGCAGCTCCAGTTCTGGGAAGTACTTATGGATGGCAAAAGTGTTTCTGCTGCTGAAGATTCTGTGTCCTGAGGTGGGAAGGGTCCAGTTTCCCTTTGCTTTTTTTTCTTCTAGACGCCAAGGGGGGGGATCCCTTTAGTTGATTCGGAGCCTTCTCTTCCTGCCAAGCCCCGGAAAACGCTCTTAACATTCATTTTCTGCCCTTTCCCCCCACTTTCCTCTTATTCTCCTTTGTGCGTCTCAGGCTCCGGGTATCGGGAGCCGAGCGGGGTCATGAATATTGATGCGGCTCCGGCTGCCAGCCGCGGCCGCTCCGAGCCCGCCGGCAGCGCTGCGCAGCTATTAGCAGGTAATTAGGCAGCGCCAATCTGAGTGGGGATTGAGCTACACCTACTGTCCTACTTTCGGGGTTTGGGGGTTTTACTGCCGCGGGCTGTTTGGGGTTTGCTGCGAGGAGGAGCTGGAGAAGTGGAAATCCCAGCTCGGCAGCACCTGGCTGCGGCACGACACAGGGAGAGGCAAAACGGCGAGGAAAAGCTGGAAGGAAAAAGCTCTTGCAGGGTTGTTACTGTCTGAAACCCTCCCTGTCTGCCATGCAAAACCGTTTCTGAGTTTCTTACTCATGTCTCACCATTTTCTGAGTTGTTTCCTCTGCTCCTTGCAAGGATGGGGTCTCTTGGTTTGTGTTTTCCTTTCCACACTTTAGTTTTGTTTGAGTTCTGTAAATGTTTCGGAAAGCTTCAGGGTCTCCATCTGGGTCAGATGCATCTAAACCATGGGTGCTCACTCTGCAGCTCTTTCTGGATGGGGGAAACCCTTTTGTCTTGTCCTATTCCTCCTCCATCTCCTTCTTCCCAGTAAACACAAGAAGAGGTTTTGCATCCGAACAGGGAAAAGGAGACACCCCAGGGTCACAGTTCTGTTGCCATATCCTTCCCTTTATCCCTTTGTGGGGGTTTGATTGCAACTCCAGGGTTTGTGGGGACCCATCAGGGAAATCACTGGTGTGTGCTGCAGCCCAGCCTGTGGTGCTGTGTAAGTGGGTTTGTAGCACTGCTCTTTGATCAGGTAACCTCTGGCTCTGTCTTATCTAGGGGGCAGAGGGCTTGCAAAAGTGCTCACCTACAGGTCTGGCATTTGGAGGGCCAAGGCTTCTCTGGAAAAGTAGTGGGGATGAGATGGATGAAGGAGACAGGGGAAGCTGCTTCAGCTTGAAATGGGGGAAGAGAGGTCTGAGGAGACTGCAGCTCACCTGGTGATTCCCTCTTAAAGGCCTTGAGGTGGGCACAGATGAGGTGCTGAGGCCTCTATGGCTACCTGAGCACTGAGGGCGTATTGGGCGGGTTAAATCATTGTGGCTTACTGCACCTCCAGTTAAATCACTTTAAGTCTCCTTTTCAGGGTAAATCACTGCAGCTCACTGTATTTGAGGGCAGCTCACTTCATGTGAGGATAAATCACTGCAGCTCACTGTACCCACAGCTATGACCCCAACTTCTTCCCCTGCTCAGAGCCATCCCTATGTTACTGTCCCCCTTTTCTCTGTTTTCTTGCAGCTCAGCCACTGACTTCCCCTCATCATGGGGCTGTTTTGGGTCAAATCTTCCTGTTTTCAATCTTCTTCATCACTTGAGGCTGTTAAGAGCTTTGCTGTTAAGGAGGCACAGCCTGGTTCTTCCTGCATCCTCCTGTGATGCTTGCTGAGGACATTTCCTTTCCAGGGACTGTCCATGTCCCAGGGCTGTGGGAACAGCCCCACATGGGCTTTGGCAGGGCCCATCAAACTGCTGGAAAAGGTTTTAATCTCCCAGCTAATTTCTTTGCCACAAAACAAATCCCTCCTCCAAAGGCCTTTCCTCACTGCTGCTAAGCCCCTATTTCATGGCAGCCATTTCCAGTTTGCAGTGGGGCTGTTAACAGCCTGATGTGGGGATCAGCATCACTTTGCTGTGGGGTTGGTTTCTGGGTTTGGAGTTTTTTTGATGGTCTTCTGGGTTTTTATTTCTTTCTGCCACCAGAGGTACAAAGCTGTGTTTGGAAAACGTCAGCTCCATCTGCCCAGCCCCTTTGTCATGCTGGGGCAGCCGGGGCTGAAAGTGCAAACCGCAGCCCACCCATGGGGACCTGCTGCCTGGCTACCAGTTCTCTGCTTCAAAGTCCCTGCCTGGGACATGAAACAGGCCATAAACTGAATCTGTTCCAGATGTCCCCACAAATCCCCCTTGACTTCGCCAGCCACCTGAAGGTGGCCAGCACAGGGAGGCTTCTCACTCCCCAGTGCCTCCCTCACTGCCTGAAGCAGCAGGAAGATGTTTTGGGGCTGCACTTTGGGGTGGGGGCTGTCACCAGAGCGGGGCTGTCATCAGAGCAGGGCTGGGGAGGAGCAGCTGAGGGAGCTGGGGAAGGGTCTGGAGAAGAGGAAGCTGAGGGGAGACCTCATTGCTTTCTGCAGCTCCCTGCAAGGAGGCTGGAGCCTGGTCAGGGTTGGGGTCCTCTCCCAAGGAACAAAGGAGAGGACAAGAGGAATTGGCCTGAGGTTGCCCCAGGAAAGGGTTAGGTTGGTCATGAGGAACAATTTCTTTGCTGAAAGAGTGGTCAGGGACTGGCCCAGGCTGCCCAGGGCAGTGGTGGAGTCCCCATCCCTGGAGGTGTTCCAGAAAGGTGTGGCCATGGCACTTGGGGCCATGGGTTAGTGGCCAGGGAGGTGCTGGGCTGATGTTGGACTGGATAATCTCTGAGAGCTTTTCTAGCTGTAAAGATTCTGTGATTCTGTTCTATAGAGTGATGCCCCCAAGTCTTGCCTGGGCAGTGTGGGGTCGAAGTGCAGCCAGTGGGATTCCAGGGGGTGATCACGCTCCTTGGGATTAGAGAAAGAGGGGGTCAACATCCTTGGGCTTTGCAGTGATCCCTGTGGCTGGAGGGGATCTCCCTCCCTGGAAGATCTGGGGGATGTTTGGGGAACCTCCATCCTCAGGGTTGTGAGGATCCTTAGGTTTTGGAGATCCACATCCTCAGGATTGTGAAGGTCCTTGGGTTTTGGGGATCTGCACCCTGAGGGTCAGGGGAATCCTGTACTTGGAATTAAGAGGATCTCCATCCTTGAGGTTTGGGGATCTCCATCCTCACGGTTGGAGGGATGGGAGCAGGTCTAGTCAGGGTCATCCCCTTGGACAGCTGCAGCTTTGGGCTGATGGGAACCTGCTCTGCTCCCCTTGCAGCCAGCTCAGCAAACACAACTTTAATTTGCTTGAAAGCTCCACAGAAGAACATCAAGGGAAGGTTGCTGCTGGCTGGGAGATTTCCAGGAGCCACAGGCAATGATTTCTGAGGCCTTAGGTCCTGGTTGGCTGGGACGACCAGAGGCTGGAACGGTGATGGTGTGGAAGGAGAGGAAGTGGGTCCAGAATTACTATTCATGGCTAATATGTTGCCTGGCACTAATTAATTTTTAAAGAGCCTCACTGGGGACTTCATTGCTAAAACATGATGCTTGCTCCTCAGGCACCAGAGCTGGAAGCTCACAACAAAGCAGAAGAAAGGCAGAGGAACCATCACAGCCCTCTGACAGTGCTTGGAGGAGGTTTCTCTGCTGCCATGTCTGGGCTGGGGAGGGAGATGTTCTGCTGCACCCTTCTGAGGGGATTTTGTGTGGGGGGGTGCAGTCCAATCCAGCTCCCCCAGAGCACAGAAATGTTGCCTGAGCTATGAGCATGCTGAGAGCAGGGGAGCAGCTATTTTGGGCTCTGCTCTCACCTGCCTCACTTCACCCCACTGTGGCTTTGCTGAATACTTTCAGCTGTGTTTTGTGAGAAGCCTGGGCAGGCTGGGGCTGGGGCTGGTGCCAGTGCACTCACATCAGTCATGTCAGGCCCTGGGAGCGCTGAGAGAAGGCTGCCCTCAGCCCGTTCATTGTTGCTGACATCGAGATCAACACCCAAAGAGATTTATTGGACCCAGGGAGTGCTGCTGCTAAACCCCCAGAGCTGGAAATGCTTCACAGAATTGTTTGGGTTGGAAAAGCTCTCCAAGATCAACTGCAACCAGCAACCCAACACCACCATGGCCACCAAACCATGGCCCCAAGTGCCACAGCCACACATTTCTTGGATACCCCCAGGGATGGGGACTCCACCACCTCCCTGGGCAGCCTCTTACAATCCCTGACCACTCTTGCAGCAAAGACAATTTTCCTTGTCTCCAACCTAACCCTCTCCTGGCAAAATTTCAGGCCATTTCCTCTCTTTCATTTCCCATTTGTGTTTTAATTGCTCTTTAATTATTTGGATGCTTTTGTGGCAACCACCATGAGTCCACCAACTGATTCCAGCCTTTTAAAGTCTCAAAACGCGGAGGAATTTAGGAAGCTTCTGAAAGTTCTTTAAAAGCAGACTCAAGTTCAGAGGGTTTATTTCCACCTCTCTGTTTACCTTTTTATTGTAAAATTAGGAAATTTGGTGTCTTGGGGCAACTCTTCCGAGCTCTTCTCCAGGAATGATGGTACCAGGATCTGGTCTAAACTTTCACAGGATCACAGAATGTGAGGGGTTGGAGCTCACCCAGCCCAAGCCACTGCCGGAGCAGGGCACCCAGAACACATCCAGAGGGGTTGGAAAGGCTCCAGAGCAGGAGACTCCACAACCTCTCTGGGCAGCCTGCTCCAGCCTCTGGCACCCTCACAGGGACAGAGTTTCCCCTCCTGTTCCCAGGGCACCTCCTCTGCTCCAGCTTGCCCCCAGTGCCCCTTCTGCTGTCCTTGGCCATCCCTGAGCAGAGCCTGGCTCCAGCCCTGCACATCTTTATCCCCAGCCATGAGGGCAGCCCTCAGGCTCCTCTGCTCCCAGCTCCAAGCCCCATCTCCCTCAGCTGTCCTCACAGGAGATGTTCCACTGCCTGCAGCAGCTCTGTGCCTCTGGCCTGGACTCTCTCAAGCACTTCCCTGAGGTCCTTCTTGACCTGAGGGGCCCAGAACTGGACACAAGATTCCAGATGTGGCCTCAGCAGGGCAGAGCAGAGGGGCAGGAGAATCTCTCTGACTTACTCCCCACAGCCCTTCTGATCCACCCCAGGATGGCAAGAAAGCAAATTCTTGGCCACCAGGGCACATTGCTGGCTCAGGAGCATCCTTCTGGCCACCAGGACCCCCAAGTCCCTTTCCCCTGCACTGCTCTCCAGAAGCTCAGTCCCCAACCTCTCCTGCTCCATGTGGTTGTCTTTCCCCAGCTGCCAGACTCTCCCCTGCCCTTGTTGGATTCCATTCCCTTTCTCCCCTACTCAGCTCTCAGCCTGTCCAGGTCTGGCTGGATGGCAGCACAGCCTGAGGGCTGTCACCACTGCTCCCAGTTTGGTGCCGCCAGCAAACTGCGTGGCAGTGCCCTCTGCAACCTCAGCCAGATACTGAATAGCACTGGTCCCAGTACCGAACCAGGAGGCACTCCTAAGCCTTGCTGAATGTGACCCCTGCTGACAGCTCTGCAGTGATTTATTTTGCTGCTGGGGGGTTTTGCCTCATGGCAGTAGCAAGCCCAGAGTCAGGGAGGGCAGTGGCTGAGGGGAGTCTGCGTGCACCCCCAGACGGGGTTGTTTCTGTTCCCGTATGGAAAAGGGATGTGGCATCTGGTTTCAGTCCCAGCAGCTGGCAGCTTGAAGCCTGTGTAAAGGGTGTAAAGGGAAAATAAAGTGTCAAATTGTTTGGTATTATCAAGGATTTCTGCTCCCCAGGACTCTTGCATAAAGAGATGGAAATTTTTAGCTGCTGGAGCCAAGGAACGGGCAGAAGTGCCTGAATTTATTCCATTTTATCTCCTTCCCTGCAAGCAGCTCTGGAGATGGCAGGAGATCATCGATTGTTTCATCCTTCAGCAGGAATTTTTGTTGTGGAGTTGGAATTTCTTTGATGCCTGGAGGTGGGGAAGGGAAGAGAGAAACTGGGGCAGGCTGAATGTGGAGGTTGGGCTGGGCACGGAGCTGCCTGCATGGAAGTCTCTCCCATCCTGGGTTTTTAATTTAACAAATGTAATTAAGGCTTGGGGTAGGGACTCGGATTCTTCATTTACTCCAGATGGGGAAAAAAAAAAAAAAGAAGTCTGCAATGAAATGCAAATTCCTTAATCAGAGCTGGGGTGGCCGTGCGGGGGGTGGCAGCATGTTAATGGCACTGCACTCCCTCACAGCACCCAGGCCGAGGAGCCAGGCTTTATTTGAATAATTGAGGTGGCATTTGATAAGGTCTCTGATTGCTGCTATCTGCTCCAGCCCCAGCCCTCACTGGAATTCTCCAGCAAGAGAAATTAACCTGGGGAGCAGGGGGCGCCGGGAGCGGGCTCCAGCCGGGGGCCTGCACCGTGTGTCCAGGGCAGCCTGCCGGGAAGCTGCCAGAGCCATGTGTCCCTTCTGCTGGATTCAGCCTTCCCAGGAGCTCCTCAGGCCCCAGGGATCCAGGCACCCAAGGCTGCCCAAGTCCCACCAGTGCTGCCCATGGCCTCCAGCATTGGAGGTGTCTCCTGTCACTGGAGAAGGAGCATAGAATGGAACCATAGAATCATGGAAACATGGAATCATGGAAACATGGAATCATGGAACCATGGAATCATAGAACCATGGAATCATGGAACCATGGAATCATGGAACCATGGAATCATAGAACCATGGAATCATGGAACCATGAAATCATAGAACCAAGGAATCATAGAACCATGGAATCATAGAAACATGGAATCATAGAACCATGGAATCACAGCACCATGGAATCATAGAAACACGGAATTGTTTCAGCTGGAAAAGGCCTTGAAGCTCATCCAGTCCAACCCTTCTCTAATGCTCCCAAGACACCAACCATGGTCCTCAGCACCACATCTCTGCCTCTTCTGAGCACCTCCAAGGATGACTTTCCAACCACCTCCCTGGCAGCCTGGGCCAGTGTCTGAGAACCCTTTCAGTGAAGAAGTTCCTTCTGGTTTCCAGCCTAAACCTCCCATGGTGCAACCAGAGGCCATTTCCCTAATGCCTCACTGCATTTTGATGTCCCTTTCCCCTGTAAAATGGAGACAAGCTGCCCTGACTTCATCAGAAGACCTTGCTGCAGGATCATGATCCGAGTGCAGCACTGATGGACCCAACCTTGATGCTCTTGGAAGCCATTGGTGGTTGATAGATCTTGACTCCCAACTCACCCTTGGCCAGGACAGCAAGCAGAGTTTCCAGTCCATCTCAATAACATTTCTCCAGAGCCCTTTGCACTGCCAGCACAATCTGTGCCTCCTGAAACCAGGCATGACAGGGTGGGGAGGTGGGAATGGGCTTTGCTTCTTTAATCCCATGCACAGGGTGATATTAGAAAGGATTTAAAGGAGAGGCTGAGACCCTCTGAGGCTGTGCTGGCATCCAGGGAGCCCTGGGCAGGCTGGAGAGCTGGGGGAAAAGAAGCTCCTGAAGGTCAAGCAGGGCAAGGGCAGGGTCCTGCCCCTGGGGAGGAACAACCTCCTGCAGCAGCACAGGGCAGGGGGGACCTGCTGGGAAGCAGCTGCAAGGAGAAGGAGCTGGGAGTGCTGGGGGCAAAGAAGGTGCCCAGGAGCAGCAATGTGGGCTGGGGGCCAAGAAGGCCAAGGGTGTCCTGGGGGCATGGAGAAGAGTGTGGGCAGCAGGGCAAGGGAGGTTCTGCTGCCCCTCTGCTCTGCTCTGTCCTGCTGAGGCCACAGCTGCAGTCCTGGGGGCAGTTCTGTGCTCCCCAGTTGCAGAGGGACAGAGAAGTGCTGGAGAGAGTCCAGGGGAGGCTGGGAAGCTGCTGAGGGGCCTGGAGCAGCTGTGTGAGGAGCAAAGGCTGAGAGCCCTGGGGCTGAGATCCTGCAGAAGAGCAGCCCCAGAGGGCATCTGAGCAATGCTTAGCAAGAGCTAAAGGGCCCCTGGGGGGCAAGAGGCTGTGGCCAGACTCTGCTCAGTGGTGCCCAGGGACAGGCCAAGGACATCTCTTGGATGCTGTGTGACACACTGGAAGAATGGGAGAGGTTGCAATTTTGCAGTTTATTGGTGGTTATGGGATGGTCCCAATGCAACAGGCTGGAAAAGAGTGGATGGAGAGCTACCCAATAGGAAAAGGCCCTGAGGGTGCTGGGGACAGCAGCTGGAGATGAGGCAGGGGGTGGCCAGGTGGGCAAGAAGGGCACCAGCAGCCTGGGCTGGAGCGGCAATGGTGTGGGCAGCAGGAGCAGGGCAGGGATTGTGCCCCTGGACTGGACACTGCTGAGGCCACCCCTTGAGTGCTGGCTTCAGTTCTGGGCTCCTGACTGCCAGAAGGACATTGAGAGGCTGGAGCAGGAGCAGAGAAGGGCAAGGAAGCTGGGGAAGGGTCTGGAGAAGAGGGCTGGGGAGGAGCAGCTGAGGGAGCTGGGGGTGTTGAGCCTGGAGAAGAGGAGGCTGAGGGAAGACCTCATTGCTCTCTGCAGCTCCCTGCAAGGAGGCTGGAGCCAGGTGGGGGTTGGGCTCTGCTCTCAAGAAATAGGACAAGAGGAAATGGCCTCAGGTTGCCCCCAGGGGAGTTTAAGTTGTCCATGAGGAACAATTTCTTCCCTAAAGAGTTGGCCAGGCATGGCCTAGGTTGCCAGGGAGGTGGTGGAGTCCCCATCCCTGGAGGGGTTTGAAAGGATCTGGAGGTGCTGGAAGGTGTCCAGAGAAGGGCCATGAGGATGAGCAGAGGGCTGGAGCTGCTCTGCTCTGGAGACTAAGAGAGTTGAGCTCTGAGGAGAGCTTCTTGTGGCCCTCCAGTATCTAAAGGGGGCTGCCAGAAAGCTGGGGAGGGACTTCTTAGGGTGTCAGGGAGTGATAGAACTGGGTGGAATGGAAAAAAAATAGAAATGGGTAGATTTAGATTGGATGTTAGGAAGAAGTTTTTCACCATGAGTGTGGTGAGAGACTGGCACAGGTTGCCCAGGGAGGTGGTGGAAGCCTCACCCTTGGAGGTTTTTAAGGCCAGGCTGGATTTGTGTGAGGTGTCCCTGCCCATGGCAGGGGGTTGGAACTGGATGAGCCTTGAGGTCCCTTCCAACCCTAGCAATTCTATGATTCTATGATCCCCTTCAAATGATGGGAAGAGGCTTTGCCACTCCAATGCTGGCAGTAGGATCTGGGTTTTGGGGATCCTTGAGGTAGCGTTCCCCCAAACCTGTTTCTGCCTGAGCTTTAGGAGCTTTAAGATCTCGTCTTTAAGAGCTTGCTCTGCAAACCCATCTGAGGCTGGATGGAGGCAGCATGGGCAAATCTGAATAACTAATCAGAGTCCTCATTAACCCCCTGCTGAGATGCTCAAACATTCCCTTTGCTGGTTGTGAAGCAGAAAAAAGAAGAGGAAAGAAAAGAGGACCCCCCCCCCCCGCCCCCCTGCACTCAGGTTGCTGTGTTGCTGCTCTCACTGTTGCAGACCTCACTGGGACACAGCTCCCCCAGCTCTGCTCCCTGCAGCCTGAGGCTGGGTGGTGTGGGGCTGCTCCTGCAGGGCACTGTGGTGGTGTTTTGAGGCTGCTTTTGTTCTCCAGGTCCTGCTGGCTGCCCAGGTCTGTGTCTGTGTACCTGAGGGGTCCATACATGGCCCCTTTGGGTGATGCCCATCACAGCATCACAGAATGTCAGGGGTTGGAAGGGACCTCCAGGGATCACCCAGCCCAAGCCCCTGCCAGAGCAGGGTCACCCAGGGCAGGGCACACAGAACACATCCAGGTGGGGTTGGAAAGGCTCCAGAGAAGGAGATTCCACAATCTCTCTGGGCAGCCTGCTCCAGGCCTCCCGCACCCTCACCCCAAAGAAGCTTCCCGTCATGGTGAGGTGGAACCTGCTGGGTTCCATCTTGTCCCTGTTGTTCCTTGTCCTGTCACTGAGCACCACTGAAAAGAGCCTGGCACCTTCATCCTGACCCCCACCACTCAGATATTGATAGACATTGATCAGGTCCCCTCTCAGCCTACTCCTATCCAGGCTGAAAAGCCCCAGGGCTCTCAGTCTGTCTTAAGAGCAGAGATGTTCAAGCCCCTTCCTCATCCTCACAGCTTCTATTGGACGCTCCAATAGATCTCTCTTGAACAGGAAAGCTCCAGGCTGGACACAGCACTCCAGGAACATTGTGTTGATGGGCATGGGGCATGGCTGGCACCTTCAGGTTGTGGAGGGAACCTCTGTAGATTATATAGTCCACACCTTCCTGGGGTCACCCAGAGCAGGGCGCCCAGGATAACAGTGCCCTGGGGGTTTGGAATCTTCTCAGCATCTTTATAACCTGTGCTGGACTCTCTCCAGCAGTTCCCTGTCCCCCCGGAACTGGGGAGCCCAGAATTGCACACAGTACTCCAGATGGGGCCTCAGCAGGGCAGAGAAGAAGGGGAGCAAACTCTGGCTCCATACTGGGAAGTGCTGGAGAGAGTCCAGGGGAGGCTGGGAAGCTGCTGAGGGGCCTGGAGCAGCTGTGTGAGGAGCAAAGGCTGAGAGCCCTGGGGCTGAGAGCCTGCAGAAGAGCAGCCCCAGAGGGCATCTGAGCAATGCTTAGCAAGAGCTAAAGGGCCCCTGGGGGGCAAGAGGCTGTGGCCAGACTCTTGTCAGTGGTGCCCAGTGCCAGGCCAAAGGGCAATAGGCACAAAGTGGAGCCCAGGAGGTTCCAGCTGAAGAGGAGGAAAAAATTCTTTATTGTGAGGGTGCTGGAGGCCTGGAGCGTGCTGCCCAGAGAGGCTGTGGAGTGTCCTTGTGTGGAGAGCTTCCAACCCCCCCTGGGCATTGTGCCCCTGGGCAAGCTACTCTGGGTGCCCTGCTGGAGCAGGGCTTGGACTGGATGAGCTCCAGAGGTCGCTTCCCAATTCTACCATGCTGGGATTCTGGGATCCTCTGGCCACCAGTTTAACTTGTGGGACTGGGCAGGCAGAAGGATGAAAGCTCCAGGCTGCTCTTTGCACCTTTGAGCATCCCCAACCCCCAACTCAGATCATGGAGGTGCTCCAGAAATTGCACTGCTGGAGGCAACCCAGCAAGTCCAAGGGATTTTTGCAGTGGGCCTTGCAGAATGCAGCAAAGTGCTGGGAGAGTCACCACTGCCCCTTGGAGCTGCTTAAGCTCAGCTGGGCTTGGTGATCCCAAAGGTCTCTTCCAGCCAAAAGGATTCTCTGATTCTGAAGAGTTCAGAGACCTTGGAGCTTGAAGTTCTGCCTCTCACACCTGCAGGGTTTCTTTGGTTGTCCAACCTCAGCAGCATGGTCTGGGATCTCAAATGTTGAGGGGCTGGAGCCTGTCCAGAGAAGGGCAATGAGGCTGGAGAAGAGCCTGGAGCCCCTGGGCTAGAGGAGGGGCTGAGGGAGCTGGGGGGGTTGAGGCTGGAGAAGAGGAGGCTGAGGGAGACCTCCTTGCTCTCTGCAGCTCCCTGCAGGGAGGTTGGAGTGAGGAGGGGACAGCCTCTGCTGCTTGGTGGCAAGGGACAGGAGCAGAGGCAATGGTTCCAAGCTGCAGCAGGGGAGGCTCAGACTGGATGTGGGAAATATTTCTGGCCTGGAAGGGTTGCCAAATCTTGGAATGGTTTGGGCAGGGCAGTGCTGGAGTCACCCTCCCTGGGGGTGTTGCAGCCCTGTGTGGAGCTGGTGCTTAGGGACATGGTTTGGTGCTGAGCCTTCAGTGCTGGCTTGAGGCTTGGGCTGGGGGAGCTTGCAGGGCTCTGCCCACTGCATGGATTCTGGGATAGGAAGAGGCTTGCAAACAAGGTGACAGGAGGGGAAATTGCTGTTAAACTCTCATCTTTTTGCAAAATATCTGCATTTTTAGGCCTAAGTCTCAGCCTCATTAGCACTGTGCTTAATGAAGGCTTTATTAGTGGGGATTCTCCCCCTGGCTTTCTGCAGCCCTGGAACAGGTTGTGGTCTGAGGGTGCTGGGTGCCCATGTCCACTGCTGGCTGGTGTTTGAGTCAGGACCAGGATTTAGGGCTCTTTTGGGGACATTGGTGGCTTGGCACTGGTGCCTCCTGCGTTGCCCTCAGGCAGCTGCTGCCTGCCCCCAGAGCTGCCTGGGGCACCACTTCCCTTGCTGGGTTGTGTCAGCCCTGGTGTAGCCTCCTGGAGGAGGCATCTCCTCTGCTGCTGTTCCTGTTGGAGGACTTCAAAGGCCTCTGCTGAACTTCAAAGGCTGCCTTTTGAAGTTACTATAAATGTGAGCTGGCTCTGCAAAGACTTCTCTCACTCTGCAAGGGTGCTGAGGGAGGTGTCCCTGGTGGGGTTGGCTCATGGTGCACTCCATGACAGGGATGAAAGCTGTGCAGCAGAAGCTGCTCAAGCCCTGGTTTTGCCCAGCATAAATACAGCATCCAAGACCTCAGCCCTGATCTCCTCCAAGGATGCAAATGAGTCAGGCAGAGCTCTCCTAGCACTGGCAGAGCCTTCTTTACCTGCTCCTTTCCCACCACTCTTCATGTGTTGGTAACACACAAGCTCAGGTGACTATTGTCTCCCACCAGACAGAAAAAAGTCTTCCTGGGAATGCAAGGTGCTGCCAAGCTTGACCTTTTTCATCACATCATCAGGATAAATCCAATGCAAATCAAGTCCCAGGTCCTCAGGGTGTGTTTGACAGCAGCCTGTGGATGCTCTTCCAAGGCAGGAGTCCAGAGGTCTTTTTTATTACAGCATGACAGAAGGGGAGGGGCTGGAAGGGACCTCTGGAGCTCACCCAGCCCAAGCCCCTGCCAGAGCAGGTCAGGGCACACAGAACACATCCAGGGGGTTGGAAAGGCTCCAGAGCAGGAGACTCCACAACCTGTCTGGGCAGCCTGCTCCAGCCTCTGGCACCCTCACAGGGACAAAGTTTCCCCTCCTGTTCCCAGGGCACCTCCTCTGCTCCAGCTTGCCCCCAGTGCCCCTTGTGCTGTCCTTGGCCATCCCTGAGCAGAGCCTGGCTCCAGCCCCGCACATCTTTATCCCCAGCCATGAAGGCAGCCCTCAGGCTCCTCTGCTCCCAGCTCCAAGCCCCAGCTCCCTCAGCTGTCCTCAGCAGGATCACAAATTTCCTTAAGGACCTCTCAGCTGCTCTTCTGGGGGAAGAATTTTGGACTGAAGCCCCTTCTGAGCATTTAGCATAACCCAGAGTAGGTCTCCAAACCCTCCCCAGCAGGACCTAGATCTCAGGGGGCATCCTGCCCTTTTGCCCAAGTTTTCCATGTTTGGGGGTTTCTGCCCCATTTTGCCCTGAAATCACCCAATTCCTCCTTGGGCAGTGGCCTTGGTGGCATCCAGGTACCTTCTGTGCAAGCTTCCCAATGTATCTCTGTATTTTGGTGGCACAGGCCATGATGGCTGTGAGGGCTCAGCAAGAGTTGGTACTGCAAGGGGGTTGGGATGGAAGGAGACCCAGGGGACCCCCCCCCCACCATGGCCTCACCACAGCAGGCATAGCTCTGCAGAGATGTGTCCCTCAGGTGTGCCTTGGAGATCTGAACAGCTCTGGTGGTGGTCTGTGTCATTATAAATGTATCAGAATATGTCTGGGGTATGAGGAGCTCTCTGGAGGTGGCGGTTGTCATGGTAGATCTGATGAATGCCTTGGACATCTGAGGAGCTCTATAGAGGTTGTTTATGTCATGGTAGATCTACCAGATGTACATTGGGGATCTGAGGAGCTCTCTAGCTCTCTCAGCTGTGCACTGGAGTCTGAGCAGCTCAGTAGCTTCAGGTGTATCCATCAATCTCTGTTGGCCATATGGTGGCAGTCTGAGGAGCTCTGGTAGGTGGATCAGGTGTACAGTGAAGATCTGAGGAGCTCTCTAGAGGTGCTGCCTGCCAAGGGACACATCCAGAACAGAATGGAGATGTGAGGAGCTCTACTCAGGTGACATACAGCAGGGAAGTGCCTGTTGGTGAGGAGCTCTCCAGAGGGGATCCATCTCAAGGCAGAGATATCAGACACAAACTGGAGGTCTGAGGACCCCCACAGAGGTGATGTGCATCAGGGGGTGGATATCAGGCACATGCTGGAGATCCAAGGAGCTCTCTGCTGGGTGATCTATCTCCAGGTAGACAGAGCAGATTTGTCTTGGAAACCTTGGGTGTTATTTATCACAGGTAACATCTAGAGGTGATGCAAACCCAGGGGTACTTCCCAGGTGTACACTGGAGGTCAGAGGTGATGGATGGCCAAGGCATCTGGGGACCTTTCTCTCTTTCAATCCTTTTTTGGCAGCCAGAGCCAAAGCACGGCCATGGCTGCAATGATCCCTGCCCAGCCCATCTGCTTAGCTGGCTGTGGAAACTGCACTCAGCCTCCAGGTCTTTAGGTGATGCTGGCAGCTCCCCTGGTTGTGACCTCACAGCTCTTCCCTGGCTGAGACCTCGCAGCTCTTCCCTGGCTGATGCCACCCAAGCCCCAGAGCAAAAACTCTTCCACATTCCAGCAAGGGTTGGAATTTCCCCAGGGGTGGTGACAGCTGGCACAAAGCAAGGGCATGGCCACCAGCAGTGTGGTCTCACTGCTTTTCCCCCCCTTTTTCTCCTTCCCAGACCCAGATTGCTCTGCTAACCCTCAGCGAGATCCTGTGCCAGGGACTGGGCACCCTCCAGGAGCTGGAGAGGACAGGACAGGAGTCCAGAAGGCTGCAGCCCCTGCGGGCAGGCCAGCAGCGAGTGAGCCTCTGTCCCCTGGACACCTTCCGTTTTGACCCCTCAGGATCTGTTTTCTTTATTGCCCCTCCTTGGCAATGTTCAAACCTGCCCAGCCAAAGCCCTGCTGGGCTGACCTAGTTCAGCCATCAGCCCTGCTTGCACCTCCTAGGGGATGTTCCCACCCAGCAGGTCAAGGCAGGAGATTCTGCCCTTCTGCTCTGCTCTGGTGAGACCCCAATGGAGCACTGTGTCCATCTCTGGAGCCCCCAACAGCAGGACTTCGAGCTGTTGAAGAGGGTCCAGAGAAAGCCATGGAGATGATCAGAGGGCTGGAGAACCTCTGCTATGGGGACAGGCTGAGAGAGTTGGGGCTGTTCAGCCTAGAGAAGGCGCCAGGGAGACCTCAGAGCTGCCTTGCAGGACCTGAAGGGGCTCCAGGAGAGCTGGGGAGGGACTTGGGACAAGGGCTGGGAGTGCCAGGATGAGGGGTTGCAAACTGCAGCAGGGAGATATAGGTTGGACATTAGGAAGAATTCTTCTCTATGAGGGTGGGGAGAGACTGGCACAGGCTGTGGCTGCCTCCTCCCTGGAGGTGTTCCAGGCCAGGCTGGGTGAGGCCTTGAGCAACTTGGGCTGGTGGGAGGTGTCCCTGCACTTGGCTGGGGGTTGGAACTGGATGATCTCTAAGATCCCTTCCAACTCAAGCTGTTCCAGGGTTCTGTGATTCTGTTTCCCCAATGTCCTGCTAAAAAAGTGCATCAAGAGCAGACCCACCCAGTGCCCTGGCTTGAGGGACACCACCAAAAGCCCTCTGCTTGTGTTTCTTTTTCCATTTGCTCATTTTCTCTCAATATTCAAACATTCTCCTTCTTTGCTTCCTTAGGTGGTGATCCCTACCCAGGACACCTGCTTCCTGGGGTGGCAACAGGGCACTTGCAAGACAGTGGCTCCCCAGGCACCCCCAAACGGTGAGGCTGTGTCCATGACTCAGTTGTAGCTCTCAGAGGTGCAGTGATAGCAGCTGGGACATGGTGAGTGCAGATCTCCGTTGGTCTTCATCTGGGGGAACTTCTGCTCCTTTCAGGTATATCCAAATTTTGTTTCCCAGAGCATTCTCTAGAATGCACTGCTGGCTGGGCCCAAAGAGTGAATGCAGATAACTCCAGGTGGTGGCCAGTCACAAGTGGTGTCCCCAGGGCTCAGCACTGGGACCAGCTCTCTTTAGCATCTTTGTCAATGATCTGGGTGAGGGGATTGAAACAACCTCAGTGAGTTTGCAGATGACAAGATCTGCTGGAGGGGCTACAGAGGGACCTGGCCAGGCTGCAGGGATGAGCCAAGGCCAATGGGAGGAGGTTCAACAAGGCCAAGGGCTGGGTCCTGCCCTTGGGGAACAACCACTCCAGGAAGGCTCCCAGGCTGGGGCAGGAGGGCTGGAAAGTGCCCAGCAGGAAAGGCCCTGAGGGTGCTGGGGGACAGCAGCTGGAGATGAGGCAGGGGGTGGCCAGGTGGGCAAGAAGGGCACCAGCAGCCTGGGCTGGAGCAGCAATGGTGTGGGCAGCAGGAGCAGGGCAAGGATTGTGCCCCTGGACTGGGCACTGCTGAGGCCACCCCTTGAGTGCTGGCTTCAGTTTTGGGCTCCTGACTGCCAGAAGGACATTGAGAGGGAGGCTGGAGCAGGAGCAGAGAAGGGCAAGGAAGCTGCGGGTGGTGCCCTGGCAGTGCTGGGTTCATGGCTGGACTGGATGATGTTCAAGGTCTTTTCCAACCAAGGCAATTCCATGGTTCTGTTTCACTCCGCCAAGTGCAGTGAGTCCTTTGCTGTGCTTTCCTTGTTCTAACTCAGAGCCTGCAAAGGATCTTGCTTTGGAGCTCAGGTATTGAAAATGTCTTGTCAGGAGCTCTTCAAGGTGTGGTCAGTCTGGAGGGGAGGACACAGCTGCATTTGTGTGCAGGTCCCCTCAAACAGGGGCTGCTCTCACTGCACATCTTGGCACAGCAGCAAGATGTGGAGAAATGGTCACCAGCTAAAAATATCTGAGCTCAAAATAAGCTCTGCATCAAACCAAGAGGCTCTCAGCCTTCAGTCAACCCTGATGGCTAAAATTAGGGCTTGACAGAGTGACAAATGGGCTTAACTGGTGCCAAGATCTTGGCCACCCAGCAGGTGACAAAGAAAATAAAACCCTCTTGGCTCTTAGAGGGGCAAAGAGAGATCTTTGGGCACTGAAAGTGGAGGTGGCAGCTTCAGTTTGGTGCAAGACCCTGAAAAAGTGTCTGATTTCTTCCTAAACTGCTGATATTCAGGGTGGGGGCATCTCAGGGGACACCCCAAAACTTCATTCTCTGCAGGGTGCAGCAGACCATCTTTTCTTTGAATCTTCTTCTGAGTCTTGCCCCCTCTGGCCGCCAGTGACTGCAGGATCATCTCCCCTGGGCTGACCTTCCCTCAGCCAAGGCACCCCGGGGGTAAGGCTCTGAGGTTTGGGTTTGCTCCTTTGCTAATAAAGGTCCAGGCTGAGCTCACTTTGAGATGACTTCTCTGGTGGGTTTGTGGAGGCTTGGGGTCACCACAAGGAGCTCTTTTTGTGGAGATCCTCCCTGCCTTGATGCTCTCTTTCCAAGCTGTACTTTGATCTGATTTTGGGGAGACCTCATCCCCCTCTATGGCTCCCTGCAAGGAAGCTGGAGCCAGGTGGGGATTGGTCTCTTCTCACATGCAGCAAGTGACAGGACAGGAGGAAACCGTCTCAAGGTCTACCAGAGGAGGTTCAGGTTGGATATTAGGAACAATTTCATCCCAGAAAGGGTTCTCAGGCACTGGCCCAGGCTGCCCAGGGCAGTGGTGGAGTCCCCATCCCTGGAGGTGTTCCAAGGCCCTGTGGATGTGGTGCTGAGGGACCTGGTTTGGTGGTGGTGGCTTAGCAGCAGTGGTGGGGCTGGGAGCTCCAGGAGAGCAGTTGGCTTGGTGATCTCAAAGGCCTCTTCCACCCTCAGCAGCTCCATGGTTCCAGGATCTGATCTGCCCAGCAGCTGAGTGGAAGGGCTTAGTGCTCCTGGACACTTTGGGTTGTTGCCCTTGGAGGAGACTGAGCCTGTGGAGGACACAAGCAAGTGGCTGTGGGGGATGCCTGCTCAGCCTGGCCTGGGGCACCTCCAGTAAGAAGACTCAACCCAGGGTGCTCAGCAGGTGAGGCCAAGAAGGTCCAGACACCAGCCACTAATGGTGCAGGAAGACATGATGGGAGGTAGCCACCTCATAACCTCCTGGAGCAGGAGGCTGCCATTGCGCTCAGGGCTTGCTGATGCCTTTTGTACATCCTGAAGACATCTTAGAAACAAGGTGGTCCCCACTGGCCTTCTCCACCTTGTACATGGGCCCCCTCCATTCCCCAGGCACAACAAAACCATCTCAGCCTGAGGCCCATCCCCAGAGGTGCATCTCTGAGGCCAGGGCAGACCTTTAGTCATGTTTCAGATGTCTCCTCTGTCATTGGGGATGGAAAGATGTCCCAAAAGTGGCTTTCAGAAGGGCAGATGAAAGATGTCTACATTGAGGCCATCAGTCTAGAGGCTCCCATCACACCTTTGGTGCCTTCGCTCAGGCCTGGGATGGGGACAGCTCTCTGCCAGCAGCAGGCAGCTTGGCATGCTCCAAGGAAAAGCTTCTTTTTGTCTCCTGCCTTGTGGAGCCATTGGGAGGATTCCCAGCCTGGCTGGGGAGCTTTGCATCTTAAAAGGAAATTCCAGGGGGAGGTAAAAGCAGGAGGAGGCTGCAGGAGGGATGTGAAGGCAAGTTGGGACCTCTGATTGATCTGCCATATGGGTAAGAGGGAAGCAGCTGGCTCCAGAGGGATTCCTTTCCCACTCCCAAAGGGAAAATTTGCAAGGCTGATGGCAGGATATAGCCAGAAACAAGGCAGATTTAGGGCAGCAGAGGGGTTTATTGAGTCTGCTCTGGCACTGCTCTGCTGCTGAGGCTTCCTTGTGGGAGGGGAAATCTTGGCTTGCTCCCACACACACCACAGAATCCCTGAACCCCAGCATTTCAGATCCAGACTTAGGCCTCTTCTTCAAGCTCATCTCTCCCAAACTCATCAGCTTTATTTACTGTCATCAGCTTTGTCCTCCAAGAAGCTGCTCTGAACCTGGCTGAGGGCCCTGGGGTGGGGATGAGATTTGGCATTAAATGTGGTTGCTTGGTGCTGGAAATGTGACTGCAGTGGAAAAGGAAGAGCACAAGGAAGGGTCTAGAAGCATTCAGAGAAGATTTTGACCATCACAGCTTGCAGCCAAGAACCTTTGGAGAATGAATCCCCTCCCTGGTTTTCAGAGGGTTCTCAAGGCAATCAGAAACTTCTCCTGGACAATCTGTGTCCAGCCAGAGGAAGTTTGCAGCTTTTTGTGCTCCTCAGCTCTGTTTCACTTCAAAGCTTTTTGATTTGCCCTCCGAAAAAAATCACAATTTTCTCTTTTGGGAACTTTTGTGGGGCCAGGGGCTGGGCTGCTCCCAGGGCAAGTGTTTGCAGGTTGCTTTGAAGAAGCTCTTTTTGATGTTTCCCTGTGCCAGTTTGTTTTGGAAGGTGCTTTCATGGTCTCCCTCTATAAAAATCACTCCTCAGCGTGTCAGAAGGTATCTCAGCTCTCCACTTAAAAAAGAGAACAAAGTTGTTTAATGCTGCTCTTCAAGGTCCATTAACCTTGTCTACTAAAGCTCTGAGTGGCTCTTGCAGGTTTTATTCTCATGTTTATGTTGCAGAGATGTCCCTGAAGCCTTTTAGGGATGGGTATCTTTGGAGGGCAGGGAAACATTGAGAGATGATTGCTGTTCTCCTTAAAAATTCACAGAGAGCGGCTTTCCCCTGTCTGTGAAGGTGGAGCTGGGGGGAAGGAATTCAAATACTAATTAAATTAATCCAGGAATCCCAGAATCCAGCACAGTGGAGTTGGTAGGGACCTCTGGAGCTCATCCAGTCCACCCACAGCAGCTTGCCCAGGGGCACAATGCCTAGGGGAGGTTGGAAGCTCTCCACACAAGGAGACTCCACAACCTCTCTGGGCAGCCTGCTCCAGCCCTCCAGCACCCTCACAACAAACAGCTTGCTCCTCAGCTTCATCTGGAAGCTTCTGGGGTCCAGTCTGTACCCATTGCCCTTTGGCCTGGCACTGGGCACCACTGACAAGAGTCTGGCCACAGCCTCTTGCCCCCCAGGGGCCCTTTAGCTCTTGCTAAGCATTGCTCAGATGCCCTCTGGGGCTGCTCTTCTGCAGGCTCTCAGCCCCAGGGCTCTCAGCCTTTGCTCCTCACACAGCTGCTCCAGGCCCCTCAGCAGCTTCCCAGCCTCCCCTAGACTCTCTCCAGCACTTTTCTGTCCCTCTGCAACTGGGGAGCACAGAACTGCCCCCAGGACTGCAGCTGTGGCCTCAGCAGGGCAGGGCAGATCAGAGGGGCAGCAGAACCTCCCTTGCGCTGCTGCCCACACTCTTCTCCATGCCCCCAGGACACCCTTGACCTTCTTGGCCCCCAGCCCACATTGCTGCTCCTGGGCACCTTCTTTGCCCCCAGGGGCACTCCCAGCTCCTTCTCCTTGTAGCTGCTTCCCAGCAGGTCCCCCCTGCCCTGTCCTGCTGCAGGAGGTTGTTGCTCCCCAGGGGCAGGACCCTGCTCTGTTCCTCTTTCCCAACTCTCCAGCCTGCCCAGGGCTCCCTGGATGCCAGCACAGCCTGAGGGCTCTCAGCCACTGCTCCCAGTTCTGTGCCATCAGCAAAATGGTTGAGGCTCCACTCTGTGCCTTCATCCAGGTGTTAGTGATGAAGATGTTGACCAAGACTGGAACAAATTGTTTACAGAATGCAAATATTCAATCAGTGACTGCAGGCAGTAAATCATTAAAGTCACTTCCCTTGTGCCCAGGGCAGATGCTGATGCAGTGCCAGAACAAAGCAGTGCTTGGCAGGAGTGGTTTGGCATTGCCTCCTCCTCTTATCCCAAGAATTTACCACGAGCTTTTCTTGGAGAAAGACAGGAAAGAGGTTTGCTCAGCTCCAGGGCTCATCCTGCAGAGCCATGGAATCCCCACCTGCCTTAGCTCATGATTGCAGCACAAGGACAGGCTTGGCTCTTCCTTTTGCATTCTGTTTGTCCTGCTTCAGTTCTGGGTCTGTCATCTTCTGATGGGAATGGACATGTTGGGAGGGACTGGAGTGACAGAACAAGGGGGGGATCATTTTAAACTAGAAGAGGGAGATTTGAGATATGTAGAAGGAAGGGGATCATTCAGTCTGGAGAAGAGGAGGCTGAGGGAAACCTCCTTGCTCTCTGCAGCTCCCTGCAGGGAGGTTGGAGTGAGGAGGGGACAGCCTCTGCTGCTTGGTGGCAAGGGACAGGAGCAGAGGCAATGGTTCCAAGCTGCAGCAGGGGAGGCTCAGACTGGATGTGGGAAATATTTCTGGCCTGGAAGGGTTGCCAAATCTTGGAATGGTTTGGGCAGGGCAGTGCTGGAGTCACCCTCCCTGGGGGTGTTGCAGCCCTGTGTGGAGCTGGTGCTTAGGGACATGGTTTGGTGCTGAGCCTTCAGTGTTGGGTCGAGGCTTGGGCTGGGTGAGCTTGCAGGGCTCTGCCCACTGCATGGATTCTGGGATTCTGTGAATTCTTGAGGCTGAGGGGGGGGTAAGACCTTGGCCCAGGTCACCCAGTAGAACCACTCCAGGTGATGTTGCTCTGAGGACCCTACTCCCATTGCAGATGTCCCTGCTGGCTGCAGGGGGCTGGACTGGATGAGCTTGAGCGGTCCCTTCCCATCCAAACCATCTGTTGAGGACTGACCTCACTAAATGCATCCTGACAGAGAGCAAAAGATGCGCCCAGTGCAAGGTTCCTCCTCGGTTTGGAGAAAGGAAATTTGGCTGCCAAATATTCCTTAAAATACTAAAATTACCTGGTGGCTCCGTGGTATTCCTTGTGCAAACTCTCCTGAGGCATCACAGGATCCTGCTTGGAAGCAACCTTGAGAGTGAGGGCTGACCAAGTGAGTGATTTCCTCAGAGGTTGGATTCTTCCCCATTTTCACCCATTGAATAGCATTAAGTTTATTTTTAATGAACTCAGGGCATAAGTGGCTTCCTTGACAGCTTGTGAAAACCTGGTGTGCATATTTGAGGGTTACAGGAGAACATTGTGTTCATTTTGGGGCACTCATTCCTAGAAGGACATTGAGAGGCTGGAGCAGGAACAGAGAAGGGCAAGGAAGCTGGGGAAGGGTCTGGAGAAGAGGGCTGGGGAGGAGCAGCTGAGGGAGCTGGGGGTGTTGAGCCTGGAGAAGAGGAGGCTGAGGGAGACCTCATTGCTCTCTGCAGCTCCCTGCAAGGAGGCTGGAGCCAGGTGAGGGTTGGGCTCTGCTCGCAAGGAAGAAGGGACAGGACAAGAGGAAATGGCTTCAGGCTGCCCCTGGGGAGGTTCAGGTTGGCCATGAGGAACAATTTCTTCATGGAAAGCATTGTCCAGGTCTGGCCCAGGCTGCCCAAGGCAGAGGTGGAATCTCCATCCCTGGAGAGCCTGAAGAGCCCTAGAGATGTGGTGCTGAGGTCCAGACTTGGTAGTGCCAGGTTGATTGTTGGACTGAGTGGTCTGAAAGGCCTTTTCTCAGCTGATTCTGTGAGTTTTGGTCCAAACAAGCAGAGGGTGGATGTGGGCAGATGGAAAGGAGACCCTCAAGAGCCAGGGGGGTCGCGCTCAGTTCACTCTATGGCCAATGTGGAGTCAGCATCTCCTGCTGAGGTGAAGTTGTCCTGACTGGTGCTTCCCAGCGAGATCTATGGTCCTCTGGAGGTCTCTCTGCTCCCCCCTCTGCCATATTTCTTCATTGTACCTCGGGTGGAGGCAGATAATGAATGCATAGATCAGAAACTTCAGCATGGCCAGGTCCTCTGTGAGGAGGGAGGCATAAAGAAGCTGCAGCCCCCTGTGTGGGGGACAGGGCTGCCCTGGAGGTGTTTTAAAGCTTGGAGAAGAGGAAAATGAACATGCAGCCTTCAAGAAAGGTAGAAAAGAGAGAGAAAAATGAAGGAAAATAATAAGAAAAATATGGAAAATAGAATAAAATGTGGAAAATAGAATAAAACCGTGGAAAATACAATAAAAATATGGAAAAATACAAATATGGAAAATAGAATAAAAATATGAAAAGAGAACAAAAATATGAAAATGCAATAAAACCACAGAAAATACAATAAAAATGCAGAAGAAATACAGAAAATACATAGGAATACAATGAAAATGCAGAAAGAGAGGAAAAATATAGAAAAATGCAATTAAAATATGGAAAATGCATAAAAATACAGGAAAAATAAATTAAAAAAACCCAGAAAAATAAATAACAATGGGGAAAATCCAGAAAAGATGGGAAAGCCCGGGGGGGGGGGAAATCCAGAAAAATACACTTAATACATGGGAAAATGCAGAAAAATACTGAAAAAAATACTGGAAAAGACAGAAAAATCAGAAGGAAATACCCAGAAGAATCAAGAGCAATGTAGAAAATGCAGAAAAGAATGAAAATACAGAAAAAAACACAGAAAAATTCATAGAAATACAATGAAAATATGGGGGGGGGGGGGGAATCCAGAAAATCACAGGAAGAATCAGGAAAAAAAGAAACCAGAAAAATAAATAACAATGGAAAAAATACTGAAAATAAAGAAAAATATGCAAAAATATAGAAAAATACAATAAGCATGAGGATAAATACAGGAAAAAATACAAGAAAAATGTAGGAAAATAGAAGAAAAAGATAGAAAAATGTGGTAAAAATGCAGATGAATTGCAGAAAATAAGGAAAAACACAGAAATAAGTAAAGAAACATAAAGGAAAATAAAGAAAAATAAAAACAATTAAAGGAAAATAAAGAAAATTAAAGAAAAAAAGGAAAATAATGAAAATTAAAGCAAAATAAAGAAATTGTAAATAAAAACAAATAAAATTAAAGGAAAATAAATAAAAATCCAGAGATTATGGTAAACAAGGAAACAGAATATGGGAAAATGCAGATAAATGCAGAAAAATAATTTTAAACCCCCACAAAAATAAAGAAAAATAAATTAAAATAGCCCCAAAATACGGAAAAATACAGAAAAATCCAGGGAACTGCAGAACAGCTTCTGGGGTTCAGAAAGCAACCTCAGGTGTCTCAGCTTGGCCTGAAGCCTTGGGCCAAGATGTGGACATCCCAGCAGCTGATGGGAAGATGCTTTCTCCTCTCTGCTCCTGATCCGTTCCTGCTTTGCTGCCCCCATGGACAGGGATCCACAATTCCCTTTGGACTGGAGACCAGAACTGCTGCTCCCCAGAGCTGCTCCTCTCCAGAGCTGCTGCTCCCCAGAGCTGCTCCTCCCCAGAGCTGCTGCTCCCCAGAACTGCTGCTCCCCAGAGCTGCTGCTCCCCAGAGCTGCTCCTCTCCAGAGCTGCTACTCCCCAGAGCTGCTGCTCCCCAGAGCTGCTCCTCCCCAGGCTGGCTGAACGTTGTCCACTGTGGTGGAGCCCAACCTGATGCTGCTGCTCTGGGTTCAGCTCCCCCTTGGCTGGGGTTTTCGGGCTCCTGCTGACACAGGGGTGCTGCACAGCTTTGGTGGTGACAATGCTTTGGAGTTCTGCACCAGGAGGCTGCTGGAACACTGCAGCAGGTTGCCCAGGAAGGTGGCTGAGGCTCCATCCCTGGAGATATTCCAGGTGAGGCTGGACAGGGCTCTGGGCAACCTGCTCCAGGGGAGGATGTCCCTGCTGCCTGCAGCCTGGGTGAGCTTCTGAAGTCCCTTCCCTTCCAACCCAGCCCATTCTGTGATTTTGGCCATGTTGTGAAGGCAGCAGTGACCATGCTGGACAAACTCCTCAACTCCTCTCCTGAGTCTTTCATTTATTGATCGACTGAGAGCTGGTGAAGGGCCTGGAGAATAAATCTGAAGGGCAACTGAAGAAGCTGAGGCTGAAGAAGAGGAGGCTGAGGGGAGACCATTGCTCTCTGCAGCTCCCTGAAAGGACCTTGTGGAGAGGTTGGTGCTGGTCTCCTCTCATAGGTAGAACAAGAGGGAATGGCCTCAAGCTGCAGCAGGGGAGGTTTAGACTGGATAGTAGGAAAAGTTTTTCCCAGCAAGAGTGGTCAGGCACTAGCACAGGCTGCCCAGGGTGGGGGGTGCAGTCACCGAGCCTGGAGGTGTTTAAAGGTTGTTTGGATGTGGTGCTTGGGGATATGATTTGGGGATGAACTATGCAGAGTAGGGTCAATGGTTGGACTTGTGGAGACTAAAGGTCTTTTCCAACCTGAATTATTCTGTGATTCTTTGATATATTGCTGGCCAAGAAGCAATCTACAAACCTGAGGCTCTTGCAGGTCGACACAAGGGCTCTGGGGAACGTTTTTAACTTCAGGGCAGCTGAAATGATTTGATTTCTTGACGAGATTTAAGACACTTTGGTCTCAGGTCACTGCCAAAACTTCAGCAATCCTGCTGCCAGAGATGAAGGAGCCTTGATAGGTTTTATTGCTCATCATTTCTGTCCCAGGAGCTGGCTGCACTCCCAGCTTTCCTTGACACCCAGGCACCCCCGAATTCACCCTTTGCTCAAGATTGAAGCAGGTGTCACAGAACCACAGAATGTTAGGGGTTGCAAGAGGCCTCCAAAGGTCATGCAGTCCAACTCTGCCAGAGCAGGATCACCCAGGGCAGGGCACACAGGAACTCATTCAGGTGGGTTTTGAAAGTCTGCACAGAAGGAGACTCCACAGCCTCTCTGGGCAGCCTGCTTCAGGGCTCCAGCACCCTCACACCAAAGAAGTTTCTCCTCATGGTGAGTTGGAACCTCCTGGGTTCTAGCTTGTACCTGTTGTTCCTTGTCCTATCACTGGGCACCACCAAAGATCCTGGCACCTTCCTCTTGACACCCACCCCTCAGGTATCTATAGACACTGATCAGATTCCCCTCCCAGCCTTCTCCTCTCCAGACTAAGCAGCCGCAGGGCTCTCAGTCTCTCTTCATAGCAGAGATGTGGAGGCTTTCCCTGGAAGCACGTCGTGGCTGCAAGCTGCTGTGTTCCCCTGGGCACTGGTGAGCATTTAAAGGTGGTTAAAGAAGAGCAGGCTGCAGCTTGGGCTGACTTTTTCTGGCCATCCTGGCCATGTGTCACATGGTGAAGAGTCTGGGGCTAGTGCCATGCATTAGATGTATTGTTGATGCCCACACAGGTGCCTTGCTCTTGGTGCCAGTGCTGCCTGGTGTGAGTTGTTCTGAGGTTGGGCTTTTGGTCACTGGGGAGCTCTGAGTAGCAAGGGGCTGGCAGGGGTTTGGCAGCACGCTGTTCCCTTCGTCATCTGGGTGTCTATGGTCAAGAGCTGATGTGGCTACATTGATTCAAGGTGTTTGAGGGGGGTGGGGGATGGAGAGAAAAATAAGAAAGAATTAATGCATGGAATAAAAAATAGGAAAAATGAGGAGAAGAGGAATGCCTGGGACAGCAGCCTCCCAGCCTTGCCTGCGTTTGGCTGCCCATCAATCCACAGTGCTGACAGCTTGGCACTGTTAGCCTGAGATTCATAGCTGAGGGCTCCTGCCTGAGGCCACATCAGGCTTTTCCCAGGCACCAGGAGCTTCCCTGGATATTTATGGACATTTGTCTGCCACAGGATAAACACTCTGCAGTCAGCCATGGCTCACCCTCACTCCCAGCCTTTTTTCCTCTTGACGTTTGGCTCCACATCCAATTCTCCAGAAAAACCAAGACTCAAGGGCTTGATCTTGGCTGGTTGGAAGAGATCTGGGGATGAAGCTGAGCTCTGGCTGCCACCTCCTGGGAGGACACCAGCCCAAGAGCTCACACCTCACCCTGGCACCAGCAATAGGTGCCAAGCAGGCTGGGTTGTTTTTTTTCCCCAGGCAGCAATTGTTTGGGTTTTGTAGCTTCCCCCTGAGCTATCTGCACCATAGCAGTGCTGATTTCTCCTCTTCTCCAGCTGCAGCTGTTCCTGGGGGAGGTTTTTCTCCACATGTCACCCCCCTCAAGGGCACAGATGCTCTAGCTCTTCGATGAGCTTTGCCACTAAAGGTTTTAAGCCGTGAGGTCACTCAGGAGCAGATCGTTTTGTCTCCTGCTATTTTGCTGTTGAGGGAAAAAAAAAAAGAAAAGATGAAAAGCATAATTTTAATCCTATAAATGCAACATCCTCCTGGCTGCAGGAGCTCTGTGTGCTGCAGCTTCCCAGCTCGCAGGGTTTTGGGGCTGCTCAGCTCCTGACTCATCCATGCTGGGGCAAAGGCAAAGAAATCAATTCCTTTATTAGTGCAAAATAATAAAAGTGGTTGAGGCTCACCCCATGCAGGCAGCATTTGGCTTTCCTTTGTGCATTGATGCTCTGGGTGTCTGGTAGTTCCCCTAAGGCCTTGTGGAGAAGACCAGGATGTTGCAGATCTTCCCCTAAACAGTTGGCCACCTCACAGAGACCAGAATATTGCAGATCTTCCCCTGAACAACCATGGGCCTCATGGAGAAGACCAGAATATTGCAGATCTTCCCTCAAACAGTTGTGGACCTCACAGGGAAAAGCAGAAGTTCTCCCTAAGAGCCAGAGGCCTTGAGGAGAACACCAGAACATTGCAGATCTTCCTCAAACAACCATGGGCCTCATGGAGATGATGAACCCTCAGACAGATGTCTTCTGTTACCAAACCATCCACTGCAGGGAGAAAAGAACTTTGGGAGGCCCTGGGGAGACTTTGCCAGGTGGCTTGGTGAGTTGGCTCAGTGCAGAGCTCAGAGCCTCAGAGAGAGCTCAGGACTGGGCTTTTTCTCCTGAAGCAACCACACAGCTGCAGTGAAATAATGAAAAGAGGCATTTTGGGGCCAAAAGTTCCTTCTGATTCCATCTGCCACCAGGTCTGTCCTTGGTTGGACAACATCTGGCCAAGAGCTCCTTTCTAGTACCCCTCTTTTTTCCCCATCTCCTTCAGACCTGAAGATACTCTAAAGAAGAGCAATGCCAAGAGAGGTTGGGGCAGCAAAGTGTCTCCTGGGTTCAAGAATGTCCATGTGGGATGTGCAAACTCAAAAGTTTGCTCCCAGTTCAAACCAAGCAACCTTCTTTCCTCATTTCTGTGCATTCCATCACCATGAGGTTGGTCAACTCAACACAGGAGTCAACCATATCAATCACCTCAACACGGGCTACTGAATGTCCCTCCCATGCAGTGCCTGAGGATGTGGCTCAGAGGTAGTCACAGGCAGAGCCACATGGCCTGGGGTTTGGCATTTCAGAGAGTGGAAAGCTTTGCATTGCTGCCTTGTCTTTCTGCTTCCAAAAAGGAGGAATAACTGGAAAGGGGATAGAGATTCCCACCTGGGCACCATGGTTATAGTCAGAAAGGGTTGAAAGAAAATGCCCAGGGTGCACCAGGGTGGACAAGGGGGAAAATACAACCAGGTGGCTGATGGCAGCCAACACCACCAAGAGCTCTGCCCTCCAGGAAAGGTCTCCTTGGGAGTGACCCTCTGCACTTCAGCCCCCATGCATCCCTCAGCCAAGCGCACCAGTCTCGAACAACCATCAAACCTTGGGTTTCTTCCAGGGGCTGGGTGGTGGAGCACTCTGCTGGGATCTCCTTTCTGCCCCATTTTCTCCGCATTTCTGGGGAGCAGTCCCCTGACTCCCGCAGCTCTTCTCGCCCTGCAGGCTCTCGATGTGACTGGGGCGCAGGATGCACCATGTCTCCCCGGCACCAGCGCTGACCATGATGGCCACCCAGACCGTGCCCCCTCCTCCCTACCAAGACACCCCGCAGGTGAGTGTCTGCCCAGCACCAAGGGCTCCTCCAGACCCCTCAACACCCCCAACTCCTGCATTAATTACCCTAACTTCTGAATTGATGACCATCAGAAAACATCTCCCTTCAGAACATTTGATTCAGGCACTGTCAGAAATTAACCTCCCTGTGGACACATTCTGCAGGGCTGAAGGGCTGGGGGTCTGAGATGATGATGCTGATGATGCTGGTGATACCAGTTCTGTGCTGGTAATACCAAACTGGCAGTAGTGGCTGAGAGCCCTCAGGCTGTGCTGGCATCCAGGAAGCCCTGGGCAGGCTGGAGAGCTGGGAAAGAGGAAGCTCCTGAAGGTCAAGCAGGGCAGGGGCAGGGTCCTGCCCCTGGGGAGGAACAACCTCCTGCAGCAGCACAGGGCAGGGGGGAGCTGCTGGGAAGCAGCTGCAGGGAGAAGGAGCTGGGAGTGCTGGGGGCCAAGAAGGTGCCCAGGAGCAGCAATGTGGGCTGGGGGCCAAGAAGGCCAAGGGTGTCCTGGGGGCATGGAGAAGAGTGTGGGCAGCAGGGCAAGGGAGGTTCTGCTGCCCCTCTGCTCTGCTCTGTCCTGCCCTGCTGAGGCCACAGCTGCAGTCCTGGGGGCAGTTCTGTGCTCCCCAGTTGCAGAGGGACAGAGAAGTGCTGGAGAGAGTCCAGGGGAGGCTGGGAAGCTGCTGAGGGGCCTGGAGCAGCTGTGTGAGGAGCAAAGGCTGAGAGCCCTGGGGCTGAGAGCCTGCAGAAGAGCAGCCCCAGAGGGCATCTGAGCACTGCTCAGCAAGAGCTAAAGGGCCCCTGGGGGGCAAGAGGCTGTGGCCAGACTCTGCTTAGTGGTGCCCAGTGGTGCTGGGGGCAATGGGCACAAAGTGGATTCCAGGAAGTTCCAGCTGAAGAGAAGGAAAAACCTCTACTGGAGGGTGCTGGAGGCCTGGAGCAAGCTGCCCAGAGTGATTGTGGAGTCTCCTTGTGTGGAGAGCTTCCAACCCTCCCTGGCTGTTGTGCCCCTGGGCAAGCTGCTGTGGGTGTCCTGCTGGAGTATGGGTTGGACTGGATGAGTTCCAGAGGTCCCTTCCCACTCACACCATGCTGGGATTCTGGGATTCTGTTTTTTACCCTTCCTGGCTTATTTTGGATTTGCAGGGGTCTTCTTGGAATGCTGACATGGTGGTGAGTTTGCAGCCAGCAGGTTAATGAGCTAGCAAGATGAAATGTCTGGTTGGAGTGGGACATTTTGATTTATTTTTATGTCATTTTTTGGCAGCCTTCGTCTGTGGTGGTGCTCTAAGGGGTTGAATAACTTCTCTGAGCGTCGTTACAGAGCTGAGCTGAAGGTAGAGGAGGCTGTCCATGAGAAACTCCACTGGAGTACCCCAAGGGGTTGTGGGGGTTGAGGTTGGGTTTCCGTGGTGGCCCCGTGCCTCACAGCCCATCTGGGGGGTAAATCCACATCACGTTTCCCAGCTGCAGTGGTCCAGTGGGGATGGTCTGGGCTGAGCACTGAACCATCTCCACACAGAAAGGAGCTTGATGAAGATTTGGAGCGTTCCTCCCTTTTGCTGCAGCTCTCGGCTGCTAAAGCAGCAAAATCTCCACTCCCAGGGAACAAAAAAAGATTAAAATTAATAAACTCCAGGCTGTGGTCTGCGAGCTAAAATAAATAAATTGACTTTTACACCCCCCCTGAAGCCACCCAGGTCTCCTTTCTGCTCGTCTCCTTCGGTGGGAAAAGGTCACTTCTTGCCAACGACACCTCCGTGGGGTTTTTATGGCCCTTCCAACTTCTGTGTCATCATTTGCTCGCTTCGTTGCTCCCACAACGGCTTTTTTTTCCCCTTTTCTTAATTTCTTTTTTTTTTCCTCCTAATTTATTTTTTTTATTATTTCTTCCCCCCCCTGCTGCTCGTTGCCTTTTCTGGCTCACACCGCAGGGAGCCGCGACGCAGCTCAGGTCCTAATGGGCAATTTAAGGGACTTTGGAAACAGCCCAGATTCCCCCCAGCACCCTCCAGAGATGTCCCCCACTTTGCCCTCCCCACCCTTGTCCCTCCTCTGCCCCTCCCTGCTTCCATGCACTGAATTTTGGGGACCCTCAGGAGCGTCGTTGACCAAGTCCTTCCTTTTTTTTCCCTTACCAAGGGGGTTGCTCAAGCCTTTTCCCTCCAGGTTTGGAGCAAAAGCTGCAGCTGAGAGTTGCTTTTCCCCCCACTTTGACTCAATGCTGTGAGCTTCTCACCTGGAAATTTGGGGTTGGAAAAGCAAATTGCACAAATTCCCTCTCCCCAGAGGAAAAATTTAGAACCATAACCAATTAGTGGAGCTACAACCAGCTCTGATGATCAAGGGGAGTGTTTTGGGTCCAAAAAGGAGTTTGGGGGAGCGTTGTGCTGTTGTTTTCCTGCCTCACCGTTCGGAATGTGTAAAAGCGGCACAGAAATGCTGGGAAAGCTGTGTTTGAGAGGCAGGAAAAAGAGCTGTGATAATCACCTGGTGCTGCTAAGGGAGCATCATTTGTAGCTCTACCTGTTGGAAATTAAAGAGTCTGCCTCAAAATTCCTCCTCTTTTCCTCACTAAATGGAAAGAAAGAGGCAAGAGAAAGTCTTGAGCCCTTTCCTTGTCCAAGTTATAAAAAGAGGTTGATTTAAAAATAGACTTTTTTAACACCAAAAGCAAGGAAAGCAGCTTTGCCTCCCCCAAAAGTGCTTTACTAGGTGGTTGCATGGAGGACAAAAATGGAATAGAAAGGACAAAAAATAGATAAAATGTGAGATAATTATTACTATAATAATAATTAATAATTACTATAATATTTATTATTATTAATAACTATTAATAATTGGGTTAAAATGTTGATTCTCCATCATTTTCACCATGCAAGGTGATAAAAGCGGCTTCTTCCCCCCCCAAAATAAAGCATTTTATACGTGCTTATATCAGAGCTAAAAATGGAAGCTAAAGAATAAGATTTTAAAAAATGTATTTACTATCTTTATTGTATATTTTTAAAAAAATGTTATTTTTTAATTTTATTTTTTAAAATAATTGAGGAGAAATGTGGAATTTGCAGCATTTTCATTGCAGAAAGGCCATAAAAGCAGGTTCGTGTCCCCCACTGCCCCAAGTGCATCAACAAAAATGTTGCATCAACAAAAAAAAAAAGAAAAAATCTTCACCAATATTTCTTTATTTATGATTTGAAATGGATTTGATAAAAAATAATATTTAAAATTGGGTGGAGATTGATTTTTCATCATTTTCAGGACAGCAAAAGCAATACAAAGCAGCTTTGCCCTCCATCCCTCACACCAAAAGTTGTTTTTAGCAGATTACATTGGGACCAAAAATGGAATAGAAATTAAAAATAGATAGGTAGAAGAGATAAAAAGAGGTAAAAATGGATAGAAATAGATATTTAAAAAATACTAAAAAGTGGAAAATTAAGATAACACCCCCCCAATTATTTACTTATTTCTTTATTATAAACAATCATTTGGTGGAGATTTTGATTTGTCAGCATTTTCAGGACAGGAAATGCTAAAAGCAGCTTTGACTCCCCCAAAAGTGCTTTGTTAGATGGCTGCATCCTATCACTCCCAGCCCTTGTCAAAAGTCCCTCCCCAGCTCTCCTGTAGCCTTTCCAGGCTCCGTTTTTCGCATCATACTTTGAACTTTTTAATATCTTTGTTCTTTATACATTAACAAAAAAATTTATTTTAAAAAAAGGAAAAAAAGGAATAATTTTGTTTTTTTTTTCCATCTTTTGACAAATTTTTTCTTATATAATTTAAAAAGTTTTCTTAATCTTCTATAGAATTGGGGTTTGGTTGTTTTTTTGTTTTGTTTTGTTTTGTTTTTTTCAAAATTATCCATGCCCCCTGAATTTTTTTTTTCCCTTTTAATATATTTTCGACAATTTTTTACATTGGAGGGAGTTCAGAGGAGGCCACAAGGACGATCCAAGGGCTGAAGCAGCTCTGCTGTCAGGACAGGCTGAGGGAGGTGGTGGTGGGGGGTTCAGCCTGGAGAGGAGAAGGCTCCAGGGGCACCCCAGAGCTGCCTGCCAGGACCTGAAGGGATCCTGCAGGAAGGCTGCAGAGGGACTTTGCTGAGGTTGTCTGAGACAGGCCAAGGGGCAATGGATTGGAGCTGAGGCAGAGCAGAGTGGAGCTGAGGAAGAAGTTCTTCAGCAGGAGGGAGGTGAGACTCTGGCACAGGCTGCCCAGGGAGGCTGTGGCTGCCTCCTGCCTGGGGGTGTTCAGTGCCAGGCTGGATGAGACCTTGAGCAGCTGAGTCCAGCTGAGAGGTGTCCCTGGGCATGGCAGGAGGCTGCAGTGGATGATCCCTGAGGTCCCTTTCAACCTGAGCCATTCTAGGAGTCTATTATTTGTATTTGATATGATTTGTGTTAGTTCTATTTTATATTATTTCTATATATATTTTTTGGACGTATTTCTATAATTCTTTGAACTTTTTCAACATAATTTTTGGAACTCTTTTTGGTTTTTGACCTTTTGGTTTGTATTTTTCTCCCCATTCAGATTTTTAAATGTCTTGCTAAAACCCCCAAACAACCAAAAGTCAACCTCTTTACATAATTTAAAACTTTTAAACATTTTTAAAATTCTTTCACATACTTCTAAGTTTATTTCAAACATTTTACTATTTTAAAACATTTTTAGATAATTATTTTACTTATTTCTTTTCCACATATATTAACACACTTTACATATCTTCATGTAATTATTTTATCTATTTCTTTACAATTTAAAGCTTTTAAAAACATTTTTTACATTTCAAAACCTTTTTAAACCTTTTTGAAACTTTTATTTTGCCTTCTAAAATTTTTAAAATTTCTTTTTCTACCTTTATAATTTTTGAAAGTTTTAAAAACTTGTTTACCTTTTAAATTTTTTAAACTTTTAAAACTTATTCTTTACCCTTTAAATTTTTAAATTTTTTTGTTTACATTTTAATTTAACTTTTTAAACTTATTTTTTACCTTTTAGTTTTTAAAACCTTTTAAACTTAATTATTTACCTTTTAATTTTTAAAAATTTTTAAATTTTTAAAAATTTTAAAATGTTTTTTAAAAAAGTTTTAATCTTATTTTTTACTTTTTCATTTAAAAAATATTTAAAATTTTTAAAAGAGTTTAAATTTTTTAAACTTTTGAAACTAATTTTCCTTTTTAAATTTAAAAACCCTTTTAAAACTGATTCATTTACCTTTTCTAATTTATTTGTTAACTTTTTTGAACTTGACTTTTTTACTTCCTTTTTGCCTTTTTTTCAACCTTTCTTTTCATTTTGTTTTAACTTTGTCTTTTTAAACTTATTTTGAACTGTTTTTTCGTGTTACTTAAATATTTTTTTTCTCTCCTGCTTCTGTTTTTGGCTGTTTTCCAAAAAAGATTCCTAAAAATACACAAACCTACTTTTTTTTACCAACACCTATAAATTCCCTGCCCCTTCCCCCCTGCTCAGATACTCCTGCTCCCAAGACAGGACCCTGCAGCCTCTTCCCTCCTTTCCCATCCCCACATGCTCCCTCCAAAGCCATTTTTGGCCTCGTTTTTGCCTTCCTCCCTGCCCAGCATCCCCAATCCCACTGCTCCATCCTCACCCCCAGGTGTCCTCATGGCTCTTTTTCTGCTGACTTGGGACTATGTTTATTTATTTCTTCTCTTTTCTTCAGCCCAAGGTGAGGTAATGGCTTGGAGAGCCACAGAGGAAGCTTTTTTTCGGGGGTAATGGTCCAATTAGTTGCAGACTTGGCTGGAAAGAGCCAACTTGGCAGGAGTTTGGGGCAGGATGCTTCGACATCACACGGAATGAGTGTGACCAGGGGGAAAAATTAAAATGGGGAAAAAAAGTGGGAAAAGTGCCATTTTCCCCAAAAAATAGTCTTCAAGGAAAATAATAAAGAGAAAAAAGGGGGGGGAAAGCAAGAGGATGGGGAGCTATTCAGTAGAGCATCCAAAATCTGTGAGGAGATTTGTTTTAGATAGAACATGAAGGGGGGAAAGGGAAATCCAAGCCGGTGGGAAGTGCACTACAAATGTTCACTGATTTATTTAGTACTGGGGAAAGGAAGAGGGGTGGGAATGGAACTGAAATGGCAGCAGGTGAATTTCCAAGTGCTGGAGTCAAACTTTGGGGGTTATGAACAATAAAGGAGATTAAGGAAGGGAAATGAAGCGCAGCGTCGGCAGGGAAAGGTCAGGCAGGAGATATTAAAGTCAAACAGTTGGGAAGCAAAAGGTTTGGCTTCTGCCATGGCAAGGAGCTGGGAATAAAGGGTGGGTTTGGCAGGAGGAGGCTGCGGGCATGGAGACAGGTGGGCAGCACTTCTCAGGGATGTGTTCTGTAATCTGTGTATAGGCAGGGAGAAAATCTCTATTTTATTTATACCCAGATGATCAGAGGAACAAATATATAAATATAGATCAATATATAATGTAGCCATGAATATAAAATATAAATATAAATATAAAATATATGTTGCAATAGATCAATCTATAGACATATTAATATACATAAATATACAGAATACAAATAGATATAAAAATATTAGACAGATATAAAATATAGATAAATACACAGAAAGTAATTTATTATATCAAATATGTAAATATACTAGACAAATATAAAATATATATAGAGATACACAAATTAATGTATGAATGGAGCAGGAAATCTATTAGACATAAAATGGATACATCTAAATGCACAGAAATTAATGTATTTCTATATTGGAGAATATATAAATATATTAGAAAATATTTATATATAAATACACACAAATTCATATGTAATTAGAGCAGAAGATATATAAATAGAAAATAAGTACATGAATATAATTTAATACACAATTAAATTTGAAAATATATAAACATATTGGAGGAATAGAAAGCATATATAAATACAGACAAATTAATATATGATTATAGCAGAAAATCTGTTAGACAAATAGATATAAAATAGATATATATAGATACATAGAAATTAAATTATATCAGAAAATATATAAATATATATGACATATAAACTAGATATAAACACACAAATCAATATATGATTATATCAGACAAATAAGGATATTAGACAAATAGACATAAAATGGATATATAAATACAGACAAATTAATTATATTGTTATATTATATAGAGACTCCAGAGCAGGAGACTCCACAACCTCTCTGGGCAGCCTGCTCCAGGCTGGGTTCCTTTCACCATACAGAAGTGTCTCCTCATGTTGAGGTGGAGCTGCCTGGGTTCCAGCTTGTGCCCATTGTTCCTTGTCCTGGCACTGAGCACCACCAAAGAGTCTGGCACCTTCATCCTGACACCCACCCCTCAGATGTCAATAGCCATTGATCAGATCCCCTCTCAGCCTTCTCCTCTCCAGATTAAGCAGCCCCAGGGCTCTCAATCTCTCTTCACAGCAGAGGTGTTCAAGTCCCTTCATCATCCTCATTGCTCTCTGTTGGCCTCTCTCCAGCAGTTCCCTCTCTCTCTGGAGCCTGGGAGCCCCAAACTGGACACAGTATTGCAGGGGTGGTCTCAACAGGGGGAGCAGAGGGTTAGCAGAACCTCCCTAGCCCTGCTGGCCACACTCCTGTTGCTGCACCCCAGGATGCCTTTGGCCCTTCTGGACACAGGGGCACACAGTATAGCTATGATGTTGGATATTGATTCTATTAGATATTAAATATAGTAGATGATTTAGAGAAATAAGTAATGTATCAAAAGATTTTACATAAACACAGAAATAAATATAATAAATATAATCTAGCTAGTACATATAACAAAAATAGGTCTATTAAATAAATAAATGATCTACAGAATATTTAGCAAGGGACAAAAACTTCCTTTTTCTGCCTAGCTCAAGGGAGGATTAAAGATTTAGGACCTAAAGCATCTCAATCTTGATTAGTAAAAACTTTTTGTCATTACAGCAGGTAAAACACCCGATTTGTGTTACTTTTGCACTGAAATTTATAGTAAAAATCACTGGATTTGGCGCTTGCTGCTACATTTGAACCCAGATTAATTAATTAATTAATTTAAAAGAATAAAATTCTCCTAGAATTTATTTTTTTTAACCAAATCTTGGAAAGATTTTGTGGCCCAGCCACAGACTCTCAGCAAATAATTCAGATTTATTTTAAAGTTGGTTGGTCAATTGAAGTGGAAATTGGCCCAAAATAGATGTCTGGAAGGACAGGATGGCACAGATCAAAATTAAACTTCCATTTAAGCTTAAATTAAAATTTAGAATTTAAAATAAAACTTTAATCCACCGTGGGCCTGAGATTTCTACCACAGCCAGACACAGAGCAGATATTTCCCTGTAGAGTCCCAGACTCCAAGTATTGATGGTCTGGGGCAGGACTGGGGCTAAAAATGGGAGATTGGGCAGGGGCAAAACCAAAAACGGTTGGGGTTTTGTTTTGGTTGGAGTCTCACAGCACTGGATGAGTCATGGCTGGGCCTGGGGAGTCAGGAGAGGCTCAGGTACTATGGGGAGAAGGCTCCAAATGTGTGGACAAACCTGGCATTCAGCACAGTCCTGGCACAGGCAGGTAGCTTAATCTGGGACTGGGGCAAAGCATTCCATAACAAATCACCCTCAGCCTTGGCTTTGCTGCTGCTGCTATAAGGATGTTGGGATTTTTTTCCCCCTGTATTTTCCTCAAGAAGAAAGAGGTGCGGGAAAAGTGGGAAAACCTTAACTCTGCTATTTCCAGGCTTGGAGGAAATGCAAACAGACTTTGGGTTCCCCCCTAGACCATCCTGCTGTGGGCTCAGCACAGCACTGCCTGTGGTCACAGATGGCTTTTGGTGGGAAGGGACCCCCTGCAGCCCCCAGAGACATCTCCAACCACAGCAGGTTGCTCACAGCCCCAAACAACCTGAGCTGCACTGCTGCCAGCCATGGGGCAGCTCCCACCTCTCTGGGCAGCCTGGGCCAGGCTCTCCCCACCCTCAGCCTCAAACATTTCTCCCTTCTCTCCACTCTCAATCTCCCTCTTTGCCTTCCAAACCATCCCCCCTTGGCCTGGCCCAACAGGCCCTGCTCCAAACTCTGTCCCCAGCTTTCTCCAAGCCCTGCAAGGCCACCAGAAGGTGTCCCTGGAGCCTTCTCCTCTGCAGGCTGCCCAAGCCCAACTCTCTCAGCCTGGCTCCCAGCAGAGGCTTCCAGCCCTGCCAGCATTGCTGTGGCCTCCTCTGGCCCTGCTCCCCCAGCTCCCTGTCTGTGCTGTGCTGAGGGCTCCAGAGCTGCCCCAGCACTGCAGGGGTGGTCTGAGCAGAGCACAGCAGAGGGGCAGAATCCCCTCCCTGCTCCTGCTGCCCACACTGCTGGTGCTCAGCCCAGGACAGGCTGGGGCTGGGCTGACAGCGCTCGGTGCTGGCTCCTGTCCAGCTCTGCACCCCCAGCACCCCCAAGGCCTTCTCCTCAGAATTGCTCTGCAGCACTTCAGCCCCAGCCTGGACTGACCCTGGGGATTGTCCTGACCCAGCTCAGGACCTTGCCCTTGGCCTTGTTGAACCTCAGGAGGTTCACAGGGGCTCTCCTGTGAATTTGTCAGAATTCTATGCAAATCTCAGCAGAAAAGTGTAATTTGATTTTCTTCCTTTATTTCCCCCCTTCCCCTCCCAGATGACAGCCACAGCCCAGCAGCCCAGCAAGGCACAACCTGTGCACCTTGCCACGCCTGCCACAGCTACCAGCACTCCGGTTCCTGCCACGGCTGCTGACCCCCAGGCGCAGCTGGAGGCTGACAAGCGAGCTGTCTACAGGTGATGTGAGCTCACAGCAGTCTGCATTAATTAATCACCTCATTCAGTAATTAACGCATTCAATGTTGCATTATTTCATTAGGGCATGGGTTGCTGCAGTGCAGCTCAGTGCTGCATTCATTCATTCATTGGTTACTGCACCCCCTGGCTCCTGTGTTCTTTGTTATCCTTCATTATAAACCCACTATTAGTCTAATGCATTAATTAGCATGCAGGAGTGGGAGCAGGCACAAGTATTTTTAGCAGTAGGAATCATTGGTAAGATAGTGGCCATCCCAGAATGGTGCTTGAGCTCTGTCATGGCCCTCATTGAGCAGCACTCCAAAATACTCACACCCTTCCAGACCCAAACTATCCCTTCTTTGGGGGCAAAATGATGTCATCTGGGGTCCAAAAAATGCCCAGAAAGAGTAAAGCCAGGTATGAGCTTGAAATTACCCTTTTGTTTTTGGCAAAGCCATGTGGTTTGAAGAGCAAAAGGCACACAAAACAAATTAAATCCCCCCGAATCCACCCCTGCCTTGTTTTTGTTTTTGTTTTTTTTTTTTTTAACAGTGCAATTTGGGGCTGAAAAAGCCCCCAGAAGGGGTAACCCCACACATTAGCCTGAAATGACCTATTTCTTTGGGGCAAACCCATGCAATTTTGGGGTGAGTGGAAATGATTCTCAAAATGGTGTGATTCGGGGGTGAGAAAGCAGCCAGAAGGAGTAAAGCCAGGAGTTATCCTGAAATTATTCTCTCTTTTATTTTATTTGACAAAACCATGTGACCGAGGGTGTGTGAAAAAGGACCCAGGAGGAGTAAAGTCAAATATTAATCTGTGCAGGGTGTGGGCAGCAGCGGGTTCAAGATGGCTAAGCCACTCTGGCCCCATTTTTTTTGCTCCTTCGGAGATAATAATGTCTGAGTT
Source organism: Indicator indicator (assembly GCF_027791375.1). NCBI lineage: Eukaryota > Metazoa > Chordata > Aves > Piciformes > Indicatoridae > Indicator > Indicator indicator. Next base: position 8,272,281 of record NC_072043.1, read on the forward strand.
TGTGCTGTCTGCAGTGATGTTGTGATATAATTGCCATAACTAACATTCTAATTATGTAAACAGTCTAATTATATAAGTAAAATGTAATTATGGAGGTGATAATTATTGACACCATGTACAGTGCTGGGGGAGCAGTTGTCTCTCATACTCATAACACCATTAAGATTAAGGTTTAAGGTTAAGGATTATTTTCCCTACACTTAGTGGCCAGGGCCACAGGGGCTTGTGAACCAAAAAGGTGCAGCTTGGAAGTGAAGGAATCCAATGATTTTAGCTCCAAATATTCAAATATTACAAGTCCAAAAGGTCTAGAATGAGGCATTGAATAAATCCTTTCCCCAGGATTCTTTGCAGCAGATCTCAAGAGTTTCTCAGATGAGGTCACTCAAGAGAAAAAAAGAAAATGTGGGGTAATGAAAATCAAAAGATCCTGTGGAGTTCTCACAGCGTTAACTTCAAGGTCCAGAAATGCCTTTTTTGAAGGTATTCCCCACATGGGACTCACAGAATCCCAGAATGGCTCAGGTTGGAAGGGACCTCAGAACTCACCTCCTCCAGCCTTTTGCCATGCCCAGGAACACCTCTCAGCTCAAGGCTCAAGGCCTCATCCGTCCTGGCCTTGAACACCCCCAGGGAAGGGTGAAGAACTGAAGAAATTTTTCCTCAGCTCCAGTCTAATCCTGCTCTCCCTCAGCTTCAAACCATTCCCCCTTGGCCTGTCTCAGACACCCTCAGCAAAAGTCTCTCTGCAACCTTCCTGCAGGATCCCTTCAGGTCCTGGCAGGCAGCTCTGGGGTGCCTCTGGAGCCTTCTACTTTCCAGGCTGCACTCCCTCAGCTCCCTCAGCCTGTGCTCACAGCAGAGCTGCTCCAGCCCTTGGATCACCTTTGTGGGCTCCTCTGGATTCCCTCCCACAGCTCTGTGTCTTGTGATGGGGACACCAGAACTAGAAAAAATATCAGCTGATTCCAGACATGGATTTGATTGCCCCAACCTAGATGCCTATTTTTGGGTACCAGCCAGAGCTACCCCCGAGTGTATTTTTAATCCCTTAACTCCTTTTTTTGCTGCATATGAAGTCTGAATATTTCCTGTGTTCAACTGTTGATGTGCATTCAGACAGATTTTGCTATCAAATGCACACTGAGTTGTTTTTTACCCCTCCCAGGGCCATGCACTCTGCCCAAACCAATGTATTTTGGTTAATTTTCAATTATTCAAGGCAGAAGGCATCAATCAACCACCTGGAGGCAAATCACCAGCAAAATGTGATGGGAAATATAAAACCCAACAGACAAGTCACCCTGATGGGTTTTATACCACACCAGCAGGTTTGTCACCCATGATAAATAGGAAGAACTTCAGGGAAGTGCTTGAGAGAGTCCAGGCCAGAGGCACAGAGCTGCTGCAGGCAGTGGAACATCTCCTGTGAGGACAGCTGAGGGAGCTGGGGCTTGGAGCTGGGAGCAGAGGAGCCTGAGGGCTGCCCTCATGGCTAGGGATAAAGATGTGCAGGGCTGGAGCCAGGCTCTGCTCAGGGATGGCCAAGGACAGCAGAAGGGGCACTGGGGGCAAGCTGGAGCAGAGGAGGTGCCCTGGGAACAGGAGGGGAAACTCTGTCCCTGTGAGGGTGCCAGAGGCTGGAGCAGGCTGCCCAGAGAGGTTGTGGAGTCTCTTGCTCTGGAGCCTTTCAAGACCCCTGGATGTGTTCTGGGTGCCCTGCCCTGGGTGACCCTGCTCTGGCAGGGGCTTGGGCTGCGTGAGTTCTGGGGGTCCCTTCCTAATGTTCTGTGATTCTGTGAAAAAGGGAAAAAAGTTAATCCTCTTA